>NW_024368818.1:1640528-1758440 GCF_014805655.1 Passer montanus
CACCCCCCCGGCCCCGCTCTGACGGAGCCGCAGCGCTGCGCCCCCTCCCCGCGCCGCTCCCGCCCGCGGACACGCACCCCCGGCTCTCCCAGGTAACGGCAGGGCCCGGCAACGGGGCAACCCCTCACGGCGCTGCTGCCCGCAGCGGGCGGCGGCTCGGACACCGCCACGCCGAGAGAGGCGGCGGGGATGGGGGGGAGACCAGCGGTAGAGGCTGGAGGAGGGCGGGGGTGCTCCCCCCCCATCTCCCGCGGAGCGTGCCGGGAAGTGTAGTCCGCGCCCCCCCGCCGGGCGCAACGGGCTGCCGGGAGAGGCGGCGGGAGGGAACTACAGCTCCCAGCGCCCTCGGCGGAGCGGGGAGATGGGTGCTGCGGAGGGGACCCCTGTGGGGACGGGAGGCTCCCCCGGAATGAGGGCGCTCAGGCGGCTCTTCCCGCGGAACAGCGAGGGAGAGAAGCCCCTGCGCCGCTGCCGGGGCGGGAGGGGCTGAGGGAGGGGCGGTGCGGCAGGGCCGGCTGGGAGGGTGGGCGCAGGGCGGTGCGGCTGCAGAGGGGCGGCGCGGGCTGGGCAGTGGATGGGGGTGGGTGCCGGGGAAACACGGGTGGGTGCCTGCCGTGAGGGGAGGGTGGGCTGGGGCTGGATGCCAGTGGGGGAGAGAAAGAATACAAGGAAAGGGGCACATGGGAACACAGGTGGATGGATGGATGGATGGATGGATGGATGATGTGCTGGAGGAGGAGTGGCGGAGCAGATGGACCGAGAGCTGTGCAGAAGGCAGAGCAGCCCGGAGGTTGGGAATAGGGTACGAAGGAGGCGATGGTCAGAGGGAGCTTTGGAAAGTTTCTCCAACCAGTTTGCGTTTGTGGTTTCCAGTTTCACCTCTACTACCATGCTTAGGCTCTGTTGAGCTTGTTGCAATAGGTGGTCTGGACACTGTTACTTAAAAAAAAATATTTTGCTACACATCTATTTTTTCCCCAAAAAATGCTGTCATGATGTCAGCATTTGTCCTTTTTCTCTCTCCATTTCCTCTCCTGGCAGTTCTAGTGTTATTCTTTATCTTATGTTCTCTAACAGTCATAAGGGGGAATAAAATTACAGTTTCTCTGTATATCATACTTAAAATACACATGTTTATGATCGGTATATAAGGGGATGTAATTTTTTCTTCCTGAAAAGTCTGTATCTTAAAAGCATCCGTGCATTAGTACTCTCTTGTATATGAATATTGAATGTCTATTCCTACTGCAGTTTCACATTTCACAGAGATGGGTTTCTTTACAATGAATGCTTGATTGCAGTTGCAGATTGTTGAGCAGTTTCCTTTTTCTTCCTTTTCTCCCCATCCCTATGTCAGCTATATCCTAGACAGGCTTCAGCTTCTTTCTTGCAGCTCCTGGTACTGGTCACACTGCAGAAGGGAACATTGCAGCTGCAGAGTGTTTCCAGGGTGCCTGGCTCTTGGAGATTTGGGCTTTTGAGCAGGTAATGGGGAGAAATAGTTCCTGCCCTGACCTAAGCCCAATCAAAAGACTGTGAAATAAATGGAATACAAGAAAAAAAAAATGATAGGCCTTTATCTGGTTTTCTGTGTAATTAAAAAAAAAAAAAGGCTGATTCTTCTGGGGATGAGCTGAGGAATCTGAAGACTTCATGTCTGTAGCACTAACATCAATATGCATATAAAGTATATTTTAAAAAATCTATGCTATTCTATTTAAGTAATACATTTCCTTAGTCCTAAAGAGCCAATTCTTTGAAATTCAGAGTGGAGTTCAAGAGGGGGAAAAGTATTCAGGCCAAAATTCTGACCTTATGAGTCAGGTTATAAACACCTGTGTGAGTGTATTAAACCTCCAATTATTCATGGAAAGCTTATCTGGGGTGCAGCTTGGCTGAGCTGAATGGAGCAGCAGCAGCACGGAGTGGTTGTGGAGCTGGCTGTGGTCTGGTACAGGGGGAACATGGGAGTGCTGTATCCAGAGCCAGGTGCAGGAGCAGTTTCACTGCCTTTCTTGGCACAGAGCTGACCTAAAAACGCTCTGAACCCGAGCTGCTCTGCACAGACCATCTTGGGAATCTTTGGTGGCATGTTTGCTCTACCAGAAGTGCTTACACACATGATATGCAGAGAAGCAAGTGGCTCCACAAAGGACCAGAAGGATTATTGACTCAGGCTGGGTTCCACTCTGTTGAGTTCCAGACAGGCCCTACAGAATCCTTCAGGTCTCTGGCCCTGCATCCTGTCAGAGGAGGGGTTGACTTGTGGTGTTGCATTTTACCTGGGTCCAGCAGGGCTAAGATGGAACAGAAGCTGGCAAGCCTGTCACTGCCTGACCCATGTGTGTGTGGAGTTACACTCCCCAGAGTGCCCCACAGCATTTGTTTTAGCTCTTTTTGTTGCCCAGCCTTGCTAATGAACACCTCATTACCCCAGGTAATGGTGATGGGGCCATATGGATGTGTCTGAATCTGGTGTATGAGGTGCTTGGAGAAGGATACAGTTCACACTCAGTTTTAGGAATAACACAGCCGTCTCTGATTCTCCTTTCTGCTTCTTCAGAGAACTGTACTTCAAAGGCTCTGCATATGGCTATTTCATTCTCCAGGATGCTTTCTGTTTGGTTCACCAAACTAATGAAATCTCTAATTTAAATCTCGAAATTAATCTTTAATTAAAAGACTGGCCACCTATTTAGTGTTTTCTTATGTGATTAATTTTAACCTGGGGCAAATGTCTTTACTTCATTTGAAGACCTTTTTTTTTCACTTGCACTCAAAGTAACTCTCTGTTTCAAGTTAAGAATGCACACAAAAATAGTTTGAGGCCTGCATGCATGCTTCTTCTCTTTCCCACTTCCATACACATTTTCACATTAACTCCATGTCTACTATTGCAAAACAGAGTTTCAATGCAAAGAGGCCAAAAACCAGTTAGCAGAAAGCAGTTGACTGAATTAAAAGATCCCTTGGTGCTGGGTTTCCTGGACCATGATGTGTGTGTACAGACATGATGTGTGTGTGTGTTTTATCTGGTGTTTGTACTGCTTTAAAAAATGGCATAACCTGCTGCAACCCCAACGCTGCTGCTTCCATTGTAGCCAGCCTTGTCACTGCTAATGCACACAGCTAAAAGAAAAAAACAGCACTGGCATAACACATTTCTCATCTTTGATTCATTTACATGTAGTTTAGATTCAAATCTGCTGGAACTGAGCCATGTCCTTACTTACAGATGTGTTTTTAACAGGAGCCATGATCCGGTGAAGTCATGATTGTTAGTTTTCACACCAATCCATGGGATCACAGCTGCATGTTCAAACAAAGCCATGTTAACAGGAAAAGATGGATTTAGCTATGGAAGTTGGCAAGCCTTTTGTTTGTTTGTTTTTTATCTGACAATAATCAGTTAAAATGTTGTTTTTGTCATGCAAACGTAATGTCTGCAGCATCAGCAATTGCTTCTGAACAGGGACAGATAGTTATTGGCAATGAAGATCAGTTCTGCACCCAACACCAAAATGAAAGACATAATCTTTATAAGAAAGCAGGAAAGATTTATTTAATTTCTTTTAATTATTGCATTTTTAATATCTTATTCTTAAAAATCAAATAAAATGTATCAAGCATGTAAGAAAAAATAGTCTGTATTTCTGTCAGAAGTAGAATTCTGTAGGCTTCTAGTAGGAGTCACATATCATGCAGGGAAAAACACTTTTTTTGTTCCTCTGACAATGTTCCAGTTAGTGTTGCTGTTTATGCTTTCTCAGGTAAAGCATTGTTACCTGCCTCTGTTTTAACAATTTTTAAGTTTGAAGAGAAGACTGAAAATCACATCGTTGTGCTATTTTAAGTGAAGACAAAATTGAGGGAGAGAGAGCTGTTTGAAAGTGGTCAAAGCTGGCTTACAAAATCGATATGGCTTTAACCTAAGAAGGGCAGGTTTCAATTAACTGTAATGAAAAACTTCCAAGCAGTAAGAGGAATTTGAAGAAAAAACAACTTCAGTTTATGACTTAGAGTCTGATAATGGAAATGGTTGCACATGAAAAGTGTATAAATCCAAAAAATCAAAATCTCTCAACACTGGACTTCTCTTCCTTGCTTTGCTCTGTGTGGCAATTGACCTGTTCTGGGATTGTGTGGTGGCAGACAGTCATCCTGGCTCTGCCTTGTTGAAGTGGAAAGTGTACAGTCGTACCTCAGTCATAAGCACTGAATTCAGAAGATGGTGCCTAACAGTGTGACTCTCTGTCTTGTGACATTAGTTGTAACTCTTACATTGCATTTCGGGATGCCCAACATCACGCACGGCTGATTTACAGAAAATGAGAAGCAGGGTTCATCAGCGTATGTCCAGGCCTTTCCAGATGTTCAGCTGTCCAGTCAGCAGTACTGCAGGGCTGCCATGATGTGAGAGCATATGTTCAGCAATCTCAGGAAGCTGTGGAATGTTTTTGTTTTGCCTGGATAAAATTTTCATCAGAGAAAGACACATGTCCAGGAAAATCCACGTATGGTATAGCCCTCTCAGTGGGGAATTAACATCTGATTTGGAGAAAAGTCTGATTACTAGGTATTAAATAAGGCTTGATGTGAATATTGAAACAATGAGAATAAAGCAAAAGTGTCTAACAGCTCATTTAATGAGAGTCCTTCATCCTGTGCAAGAGTCAAGGGCTTGTGGAGAAAATGGGATGCCAGTGGTGCCACAGGTTGTGTCAAAACACATGCAGAAAAGAGACATAGAAAGATAGCAGATGCCTTCCATTTTGGCACTTGCAGAGTGAATGTTTGGGATCGAGCAAGAGGAAAAGCCCTGCTGCAGACCCTCTACAGGGGAGAGCATTTGCTGCCTCTGTAACACTGGTGACATAGCACTGAGAGACTTGGTTTGAAGGGGGCCAGTCCTGAATACATTCCCACTGGTGTTGCACACAAGTTTGGAATAATGTGCTAAGCTATCCCCCTTTGCTGTTGTCCACACAGTCACTGTATCTGCCCATGGATATGTTTGTGTGTATAATGCTTTAATGTCACTGAGATGATAGCACTGAGAGAGACGGTTTGAAGGGGGCCAGTCCTGGTGTTGCACACAAGTTTGGAATAGTGTGCTAAGCTGTCCCCCTTTGCTGTTGTGCACACAGTCACTGTATCTGCCCATGGATATGTTTGTGTGTATAATGCTTTAATGTTAAAGTAGAGACTGTCTTTTGGATCTTGCTCAATTGTGAACAAGTGCATTGCTTTAATTCTGGGAGAAAAAATATTTTCTGACCCCAGATAGGGATCAGCCCAGCTTATGCTCCAAAGAATAGAGATTAATATCCCCTGTGACCTTTTAGCCTGGCTGCTGCAGGGTTTTTAACAAGTGGGTTTAAGACCCCATGTATGGCAGCTATGCCGACATGAATGTCTGTAATGTCTCTTCTTGTCAATGATGCGTGAACTGAGGAATCTCCAAGGATCTCAACGTGCAGTGGAGCTGTTACGGTCTAGTGCAGGAGAGAACCATACAATGGTGGAATGAAAAGCTGGTGTCACAAGTAGTGGGTAAGTTGTTCTGAATGTACCTGACAACAGTTGTCCCTGGCTGTATAATTACTTAAAAGAGGTGGCTGTGTTATGGTAGGAAAATTAAATATATAAACAAAACTCCAGATAACAAACAACAAAATGCTTTATTTATAATTTCTGTATTTCTCGTTCCTTGGATGTCTCTGATGTTGTATGAACTCGATAATACAATGTAGAACAGATAATAAAGAGTGGGTACATAACTTGGGAAGGTCCTCACCTAGTTGTAGTTACTTCTCCCTCCCTCCCCATCCCTGACATTGAAGAGGGATGACCAGAAAACAACACAGGAAATAATTCCTTCAAAAATTTTTTTTCTTGATTTTGGACTTACTTGTTTTGATTTGCTTTGGTTATTCTGAAGTAACATTACCTCCACTGGTGTGCATTGGAGGCTTGTAGTTTTTTTAAACCATTTTTAGCATTAGTTTTAAATAGCAGTAGAATCTCAGAGAGCTGCCTGGGATTCCAGGAAAGCACTGATTTAGGACTGAGGCCTATAGCTGCTGTTTCAAATAAAGCTCAGGTAAATGGGTGACGCTATATTCACCTTTTCAAGCTATATGACACCTTTGGTATCTAGGGTAGGTGATGAGTAAAAATTGAAGTGCCGGAATCCATGAGAAAGATCCAGGGGCTTTTGTCAGCCTAGCTCTGGCGGTATTGACTGCTCAGGAGGTACATAGGTGTACATGCACCAGCCTCCCTCCATGCTCCAAGTTTCAGTGCCTGTCAGTGTTTTATAAGCTCTTCAATGTGATGCACCAGGCATCAAGCTCCTGTGTAAGCTTTGGCATCACAAGCATGAGACCAGAAGCCCCCAAACTTGTTAGCTGGAGGAAATGGGAGAGTCTTCTTTGGTTTGCTCCTGAGATTTTAAAACTGTATATTTTTCTGCATTCTGCCTCACCTTCCTTGTCTAACCACTGTCCTGAAGTGGGCACATGTTTGCATGGCTCCTATGGTTTGCCTCCTGTGTGTGGATTGACCCAGCTTCCACCACAGAAGAGATGAGGAGGTTGTCTCCTCTGGTGAGCAGGAGACTCTTCTAGAATTAAAGGGACTTGGCAAAAGGGAGTTAAATATGCCCAGAGGGTGGTAACTAGCTGTAATAAAGAGCAATGAGAGGTTGTAAAGCAAGTGTGTGTTCTGTTTAATGGATTTCTAGGAATTGAATTCAGCAGTTCCTTAAAAATGTTTTATTTACTCGCTGTCTTTCACTACATTTGCAGAAAACCTCCAGAGATTTGAGGAATGTTTTTTCTTAATGGTGACAGGCTGGTTGTGGAGCAGATCCCAACCTGGATGTGTTTGAAGACAGGTCAATGGCTTCTGCCCCATATGGTGTTCTGTTAATTTCTAAGCTGACTCTTGAGATCTGAACGGGTTACAAACTATCTTCAGTTCCTATCATTGTATGCATTTCCTGTGCAATGTGAGTGACATAACTTTTTTTTCCCTATTAGTTACAATCTTCTGTATTTAAAAATTAAATGATCTTTGTTGCAACTAATCCAGATCTTGGTAATGATGTACCCTGCCTATGTCAGGAAATAAAATTAGGGTTTGGGTTAAACAAAATTTAGGCTGTCCACCTTGGATTTTTCTCCTGCCCAGTAGTTTGCAACAGCCAGCGGGAATGCTGTGCGAGCTGCAATGTGCAGCACAGCGTGAGGACAAGTGAAGCCGCAGTAAGTCCTGCTGTGCTTGGTGCAGTGTCAGCTGCGGGGCAGCAGCATGTTCTTGCCATCACAGTCATCAGCCACATGCAAGCTGTGTGACCTGTGGGTTTAAGTGAGGGTGGCAGGTTTCCATGGCTTTGTTGCAGGGAGCAGGAGTGAGGAGGTGGTGGAGCAGACCTGGTGTGCAGCTGTAGCCAGCAGTTAGATCTGTCAGTGTGGCACCCTTGGGAGGTGCAGCGTGTGTTTGCTCAGGGCACAGTGAATTTCATGTGGATGTCTGTTTAACTTGTCAGGGGTTTGAATTTTGCTAAGCTCAAGGGAGTACAAAGGCATAAGACGCATCCTCCTTAATGCCATCTTGCTCTTGTCTTGTCTGTTTATAAAAACTACTAACATTTTTATAACCCATTAGGATGCAAAAGGTTGCTTCTCCCTGTTCTGGCTTCTGTCTGCTGCCACCTGTTCCTTCAGTGTGCACTCCTGTAGCATGGGCTGTTTTCGGCTGTGTAGCCTGAACTGTGTTTGTATCCCTCCTTCTCAGTTTCTTCTTCACCTCCTTGGTCTTGCCAAACCCTTGATACAACTAGTGGACCATGCTCCAGAGCTGATCTCCTCCCCCTTGCTCAATTCAACACTGCATTGCATAGCTATGAATTGCAATTTTTTAGTTTTCATTTCCAGAGATTTATATCTCGGTGAATGTCAGGGACCCCACATGTACTGAGAGTACAAGGGAAAGGAACTGATACTCTTTTTCTGTGGTAGGGACCTAAACTTTGGGTCACATGAGGTTCAGATAAAAGGGCAGGCACTGCTTCAATCCTGAACCTTAAATACAAACCTAGCTATACAACACAGCTTAATTCTGAATGTCTGGGTTATTGCTTTCTTGACTGGTTACTGGGAAAAGCTGGGCTATGGGTCTGCCTTGAAGTCATGCTGCAATTTGAGGACTAGGGGAAGGTTGTACTTTGGGAATCACTGTTCTAAGGAATGTTAAATTTGGATTGCTAACTCCGCCATAAATCCCAAAGTGACATGTTAAATTTAATGAAAAAATTCAAGTCAGCATGTGGATGCTGGAGTACTTTGAAAGAATATTTAAACAGAATGAGGCTCTCAACTTCATCTATAGTAGAGCAGTCATTCAACCATATCATAATCTCATTAGGGTGAGGGCTCTTGAAAGTGTGAAGTGCAGACATCCCTGATGCTGGTTGGCACATTTAGGCATATATGTAGTACAACAGAATAAAAAGCAATTTAATGCCTCGTGTGATTTGTGATTCACAGCTGATGGCTGCTAATACATTGTGGTGATCTACAAATTAAAGTTGAGTTTGTTAGTTTCAATGTGGGAAGGGCATTTAATTTTGTTTCATTAATTGAACAGGATTGGGGCCAAAGGCAGCAAAGAAGTTGTGTTTTTAATCACTATAAAAGAGTTACGATTCATGATCTGAAACCTTAGGCTAGTAAAGAGATACTCCAGACATAAATGGTTGTAGAAGAGCAGGACTGGATGTGAGCAGTGTTTGAAAGACACAATTCAGCTGTGAGAGAAATAACAAAACTAAAGCATCACTGTCTGAATTATTCTACAGCATGTAAAATTAATTTTTTCTGGTAATTATGTTCTCTTTTTAGATTTCTGAGTGAAGATGAATTTAGCAGAGATTTGTGATAATGCCAAAAAAGGAAGAGAATATGCACTCCTTGGGAATTATGACTCTTCCATGGTATATTACCAGGGTGTCATCCAGCAAATCCAGAGACATTGCCAGTCGATCAGAGATCCAGCAATTAAGGGCAAATGGCAACAGGTAGGGTGAAATAATATTGACCATATTCTATTACTTGATATTTGAAAACCACACTATACCTCCCAAACCTTATAAGATGTAGAGGACATTTCAGTGAAGTTGGCAGCAGTTGTTGTACAATATTTTGTTGATATTCATAAAAAAAATTCATGGTGTGTTCAAAAGGAATTATATTCTCCTAACTGAATCAATTCTTTCTTTGTTGTCACTTAGGATGTCTGTCGAATTCCTGGTCTGTTTCTGTCTGCATACTCTCTGTGGCTGCATGCTTTTGAAAAAATTAAGGACTTTCTTTTCCCCTTGTATCTTTTGGCCATCTTATGTCCAGTAAACTAAAATGTGAGTGGGTGGGTTAGCATCACTAGAACTGTTGTCTGAGTAGCAGCTAACTAAATGACTATAGTGTACAAATTTGGATCAGGTTTCTAAACCTGCAAGTCCTACTCTTAGCCTGAGTCTTGCACACATCCATCTCCCGGCTAGACAGAGTACTGTTGAAGCCATGGAAGTAATCTGCAGGTGACATATAAGAACCCCATCTATTTATTACTTTCAGTATTTAAGCCTTCCTCACATTTTTTGGCCCATTTTTTATGGTACAAACTGTGTTCTATAAACATAAAAAGGAGGAAAACCATATAAAGATGTTTCCTAAAGAATAAGTGTTGCATAAAGACTGTGTTGCATAAAGACTTTTTTGAAAGAATAATGTATCTCCTATGAAAGATACAATTTTGCAGTAGGTAGATAAAGAGAGGATTTCAGTAAGAGTTTTTCTAAATATCATATGTTTAAAGGATATCACCTAAAAACAGAAGCAAATTTTCCTTTTTATTGCAGCAGATGATTTGTTTATGGGTTTGTGTTTGAAACTTCTGACACTAACACAGAGTATTTTGTGTACTGATAAGTACAACACTGTTAACAATCACTTTGTAGTAAAAGTACTATTCATAGGTGTTTATCATAGAACTGTAGAAGTCTGTTTAGGAAGAGCTTTTCTGCAAAGCATGTGCATGTACATCCAGCAGAGATAGTTTTCCTGGTAATGTAGTGAGCTGGGTGTTGTATAGGAGATATTCACATTCAAGTACTTGTATTCAAGCTTTTTCCCACCCCAGGGCATGCTGATACCAGGTGCTCATGCCCAGTACCTGTCCTTAGTTCCTGCCAAACTTGTAGCTGATGTGAAAGTAGAGCATGAGGATTTCCTCATTCTACAGCTGAACTGCTGCATTGTCTTCACATCTAGTATTTAGTGTTTCCTCTGATGACACTGATTCTTCCAATAAACTTTCAACAGCTCTTGTGTTGTGAAGGTCACTCAAGTCTCATGTTATTGTGTGTTGTTTGAACTGCTTCCGAGAAGCCTGTGCACCATGGAACGCGTGCTGCACATTGGAGACAAACCTCAAGTACAAAAGGACCATTAACACAGTTTCCAGGATTTCTTCCCTGGGGAAGGCAGCTGTCTCTCCAGCAGAGGATCTGAAGTTGGCACCTTCTCAGAAATTATCCCCTTTAGGCAAAAGAAGAATTGCTCCTGACCATGTCACATAAATGCTTTAGAGATCTGTCCCAAATAAGATCTGCAGCAGGTGGGGTAGCGTCTGTCACACTGTGAACTCATATTAATTCTGAAACTTCCCAACACAGTAGTGGCAGATGAGTTTTGTCAGAATATTGCTTTGCTGTTACTGGTGCCAGGCTCAGAGACAAACAGCAAAAAGTAAGAAGTGTGACTGAAAAAAAAAAGAAATTAAAGACTTAATGCCTAGGTTATTTGCCTTCTCATTCATTTATGGGAACAAAATGATACAACCCAAGAGCAAATGATGCAGCACTGGAACTATTAGCTTGTCCATACCAGAGCTTGCAAGTTTTGGTGAGAGCTATAGAGATAGACTTGCTTTTCTTTACCCATTCTTTCTAAATAATTATTGTGCTTTCTCACTCCTTGAGACAGACTAAGAGGGAGTCTGATGATGTGGATGTTAGCACTACTTTCCAGCTCCAACAGCAGCTACATTCAAACTGTCAGTGACAGGCAAGGAGCTGTCTTGAATGACAACCTGTTCTGAAAAAAGTTTAACTGAGAAGTTGGATCACAAGTAACATTCATTCACAGTATTAAAGCAATATCTAGATATTAATTTTAGATCTTTCTCATTAAAGAGTTATGCCATACACATTATGTAAGTTTAGGAAATTTCAGGTCCAACCCACTTAGTACCAGTAATGTGCAGAAGGAAAAGATTCCCATACCAGTGTGTTTCTTGCAGGTGGCTTGAGAAGCAAAGCAAGATTTAGGTCATGGTTAAGGGAATTAATGCAGTTGATTTTTACCTGAAATTCTGTGTCCTCAAGAATATGGAGCTAGCCTGTTCTTCAGGTTTTTCAGCTTCTCCATCATCTGAGGAATCTGGAGAGGATAATACCACTGGTGTCTTTTGGAGGTGGAGTTTAGCAACCGCTAACACTGTGTAGGTAGAACTTTTACTCTTGAATGTCCATGTAGGTAAGTGCTCAAAGGAGAAGAATGTTACTTAAACTAGTTCTTCTCTGGGATGTACTGTCTGCATACACAATCTTGAACCTTCTGAAGGATTCCAGGGATGGTGTGTCAGTGTGAAGCATCCCACCCCTTCCTTTCTGTATGTTTTGTGTGCAGCTCACTAACAGGGTTTTTGTCCGACTGATACTTCTGAGGCAGTGAACTAAGTTTTGTGTGTTTGTGGACACATTCCATTGTAAAACAAAAATGTTCATTTGAGGAACCTCTCAAAGAATGGTTCCACTGTGGCTGTGCAGCTGACCAACTTACATCTCTTACATGCACCATTGTTCTGCCTGTTTGGTCCCTTCTCAACAGTGGCTGCTCCATCCTGCATAGGTACCTCATGCCTGATGGATCTGCTTTGTTGCCTTGTGTGTGACAGAGGATTTTCTCAGTAGTTTATTCAGCAATGTCAAAGCCCAGGTGAACCAGAAGTAGTTGGGATTTTGAGTCTGATTCCCAAATGCTCTTGATCTATCTCTCTTTGCATAGGTGTCACTGTTTTAAAATTGCTACAGATTGGTCTGGACAGAATGATGTTCTGTGCAAGTATTTGTTGGGTTGTATTTCACGTCACACCAAGAGACAGCTTGATCTTTGCAATTGATTATGCATCTTGATTATGAGGATTCCTCCTCAGCTCCTGCTTGGAGCTGATAGTTAGGATGAGGAGGAATATGAACATGTTAACGTCTTCCCCTCTGAAAACAACTGAGTCGTTCAGCTACAGTTGATGCAATACTGCTTCTGGGAATTCCAAATCAGTGCTAACCAGGGAAGACGGATTTTGTTACTGTCTAGCACACCCTGCAGATTTTAAACAGGGCAAAAGATGCATGCTGAGGATCCACCAAAGCAGAGACATGACAGCATAAGAATTCCTCTGATTTCATGAAAAATTCACAGCCATTGATCATCTCTTGACTGGTTTATCTTGGGGATAATCAGGGTGACCTGCTCTCGAGACCCATACTTGTTTTGCATCCAGAGAGTTCCTAGCTGGCATTTGGGTTGGCTGAGTGTAGCTCCATTTGGGTCTTCACTCCTAGCCTCCTGAGCTCATTTAAAAAAGAAAAAGTTACTTTGTTGTGCTTTGAGGTTAGGCTGACAGGTAGGCTTATTAATTCATGTAAATGCAGGCTGGGACTGGAAAGAAACAAAATCAGAAGCAACTCATCCTTACCAAAACTAAAAGGTAGGTTTAGTCTCATGTCCACTACTGTGAACTTTACTTGTGTTGACATTCTCCCTGTTTATTCTGAGAGAGTTTCTTGGCTGTTGCAGTGTTTTTACTAGACAGCTGGCTTGTAGGAACGAGCAGCTTCAGTGACAGTTCAGCAGCTGCAGAATGACAGCAGAGCGTGCCCCTGGGAGATAGTACTGGCTTATGACAAGGCCAGCGGCTGTCAAGCAAAACCTGCTGCGTGTTAGAGCCATGTGCTCTGTGTTGCACAAGAGCTGGGAGCACAGGGGCCTCCACTGGAGCTCAGGCAGGAGTTCAATGATTCCCTGAGTGCTTGGAGCAGCCAGCAAGGCACCCTGACTGACTGTGGTCACTGGTGCAGGTGCACTGATTAGGTGCGCTGTATTCCTGCTTAAAGAATAAAGGGTAAATTATTATTATTATTATTTCAAACACACTTTGGTCAATCTGTGCTTTTGTGGTTTTTTGCTTCATGCCTGTTTCATTAACATTTAATAGGTTACCTCGTGATTAATTAAGAAACATTCTGTGGGTAACTCATGGATAGGTGTCATTATAGGAGCTATACCTTTACTCCGTGGGATCAGACAGGGTTGCAGGGTATCTGTTTTGGATATGGTTTAGGGATCTTTTATTTTCACTTTTTAAAAGATTGAGCTTGTCGAATAACTAACACTAATTGCAGGTAGTAATTTCAGGTTTGGAAAACACTTAGAGATAAACTTGGTCAGTTTTTCTTCAGCAAAAGGAAAATCCCACGCATTATTTGTATTTACCAAGGCACAAATACCCACGCTTATTGCAATGGGTATAGAAGTATAGCTCTAGCTATACTTATTTGCAATGCTAGAGCTATGGTATAGCTCTAGCATAACAAATAAAAGCTGGTGATGGAAAAGGTGTAACAGTTGCCAGATTATGAAATACAGAGGTACTCCCTGAAATGGGTTTTGTAACTACCACTAAGAATGAGAGAACTCAACTCTTGTTCCCTGTGTTTTATACCCATATGATAGGATGTGTTTTCTGCTTGGTTACAGGAAGTTCCCATGGGCTGAAAGGCTTTTTATTGGGCCTTCTGATGTCACTGAGTTCCCAGATGAGGTGATGTGGCTGGAAGGGGCAACTGTAGAGGCTGTACCAGAGCCTGGCTCTGGGGACCCCACAGCTTCACGTGGTAGCTGAATCCAGCTAACATCCTGCCATGCCTAGTGAGGCCAAGCTCTTCCCTACCTTTTCTTCCTCTCATCTGGGCCAGCTTCTCTCCCTCCTGTGCCCCCTTTCCTTTTTTTCTCCTGGGATTTACCTGGTCACAGGATGGTGTGCAGGTGCAGCTTGCTAACCCAGCTGAAGTGTCTTTTTTTTTTTTTTTTACCCTCCTAGGCTAATTTTTTTTCCATTTTGCCATCCTGTCTTACTATATTGAGATGCCAGAATTGAATGCAGAAGAGCAGGGGCAGAGTGTGGCTGGGAAGAAGAAGTGAAGGGAGTGTTTTCTGTTTGGAAGTGGTGAGCTGCTAATTGGCGCACTATCTCTTGAAACTGCTTAAACATAAATAACTTAAAAGCTTTCTTCAGGCTCTCTAAAACCTGAGCTAGTGCCTCCTAAGGATTCTGGCACATAATGGTGTGTATGATGGGGACAAGGAGACTGGGTGAGTCTAAACCAGTGATTTTTCCATTTGCAGCCTTCCTAGGTTGCTTTGGCCTGGCAGTGATCACTGAAAGACACTGCTCAGTCAACTTCATAATTGTGGCACAGCCTTTTTTGGCCCATGTCTGGGTTGTTTCTCAATTGCAAGGAAGTCTTTCTGCACATGTTTCACTTGAGTCAGTTTCTTTAAGGCCTCTAGGAGTTTATGGCTGGTTTTCCTTTGTGGTCCACACACTGAAGATTCCTTGTGGGTTGATTTGCCAGGTATTGACTAAGAAATAGGGTGTGTATTTCAGAGTTTGGTCTGCTCAGGCCAGGCTAAGAGATGGCTGGCAGACATTAGTCTGTTTTCATCTTCCAAAGCATCAAATGGTCACTTTCCCTCAGTTTTTAGATGCTGTCCTCTTGCTGGTCCATGAGGTGAATGGCAGCATGCTGGCTGTTAGTGCTAGAAAGTTGTTTTCCACCAATTTCTCTGCATGTGTTGGAAGGCTGGTAGAAGGAATCCTGTCAGTACCCTTGGAGCACTGGAGTAGGAAGTTGCTGTCTCTTGTGGAGTGGTGCCCTGGAGGATTTATGCTGTATCATTCTTTTGTACCTCACAGCAGCTGTTTGGCTGGATTTATTTTTGGACAGGAGGGATGTGTGTGAAAACAGTTTGAAGGAACCAAGTTAGTAATCAATCACATTTGTAACTCAGCTGGAAGCTCTCACATTGGGGAATGTGTCCACTGATTGTGTGATGAGAAAGCAAAGGGAGCAAAGCAGGGCAGGAATAATCCTGCCTGAGCTGGATGTCTTGTGTCTTTGGAAAGATACAGTTACCCCATCTGGAATGAGCAAGAAGGCTGCTTTACCCTGTGAAATGATCAAGATCTTCCTGTACTTAAGGCTCTGTCTGTACAGGCGTTCATAAACCTTCTGGTAAAGTAAATGCAGTGTTTTAAGATCTATTCAGGGCCTTGGGGGTTTACCCTTCTCTTTCTCTCTGTCCATGCCAGTATCTTGCTGGTGACAGTCATATATATTAATAAAATCATGGTGGAAACTCTCAAGCTGGAAGGAAGTCATAAGGATCATTGAGTCCAGCTCCCTGCTCCTACCACATGACTAAGAGCATTGTCTAGACACTCCTTGAACCCTGGCAGACTTGGTTCCATGACTGCATTACTGGGGAGCTTGTTCCAGTGCCTGACCATCCTCTCAGTGAAGAGCCTAATGTCCAATCTGAACTTGCCCTGATGCAGCTTTATTCCATCTCTGGTCTCCAGGGAGAGGAGATCAGGAGATCCCTCTCTGCTGCCCACCTTGAGGAAATTGTAGACCAATGTGAGGTCACTTCTCAGCCTTCTCTTCTCCAAGCTGAGCAAGCCAGGTGACCTCAGCTGCTCCTCATAAGTCTTGCCCTCACCCTTTCACCATCTTAGTTGCTCTCCTTTGGACACACTCTAATGTTGTGTTCCTCACAGGGTTCATTTTGTAATATTATATTTTAATGATTTGGCGGGTTTTATAACTAGGCCATCAGAGACTGTAATCAGAGATCTTTTATGCCAGAATAGTAGCACATTACTGCAGATCTGCCAACAGCACCCTTACTAGTGTGAGAGTATGTGTGCATGCATGTCAACATGCACACATAAACCCAAGCATCAGCACATGTTACAGGAGAGTGATCACTGTGTTAGCAATCATGTCTGCTTGGGACATTAACAAGCAAGAAAATGAACCCAAGAGAGATTCAATTGTTTGTGCTGCTGTTAAAGGTCTGTTATCACCCTGATAGGTCTGGGGTTTGTGAATAGGAAGACTTGGGAGTCCCTGCCTTTGAGCTTAGTGTATGTTCTTGAGGTACTTTCTGTGTTTGTTTGGTTCTTTTTGAAGTTTGAATTGTAAGAATTTTTAAATAACATACATATTTCTCAAGGTCCGACAAGAATTAGTTGAAGAATATGAACAAGTTAAGAGCATTGTCAACACTTTAGAGAGTTTTAAAATGGACAGACCTCCAGATATCTCTGTGTCCTGTCAAGATGAGCCTTTCAGAGATCCAGCTGTTTGGCCTCCTCCTGTTCCAGCTGAACACAGGTAAGGAGAGGCTCAAGCAGAGTGGGTGGAATAAAGATGGCTCACCATAATTTTATATTTGTTTTTGAATGCTTCTGTAACATGAAAATCACATTTAATTTACACTTTTATTACATTTAATTTAGTCACTTGTAATAAAGAGTAAATCTAATTTTAGTAAATCTAAGTAATCTAAAAAAGTATTTAAATTACAGTCAGATTTATTTCTGACATTCTAAGGAGAGTCACTCCTTTATTCTGGTAGGAGTAAATAAGTGCCTGGAACTAGAGTCTGCTGCAGAGGTTAGTGGGCTTTTGGTGTCATGTTCTCATGTGCAAGGAGAAAACTTTTCCATTTCAGTTTATTTGAGCAAAAGAATTATTGATGACTAAGTCTGTAAGGAGCTGGAACTGAAGGATCTTGAAGGACATGGTGGTTAGAAATCACTCCCTAGCTGCAGATAATTCAACCTGTGTTTAATCCATTGGTTAGTTTAATTGCTAAACATGTTCTGTTACACATGGTATCTCTCTTCTGTAACCATATTTAAGGTAACTTCAGTTAGCTAATAGATTTCTTAAAATAGATGCTTGTGCATTTTCTGAAATCCCTATTTTCAACCTAACAGAGCTGGTTGGAAACAGATTCAGTTTACAGACAAAAATAGCATTTATCATGCCAATAGTTTTTTTAACATAAGAGCACAGAATTTTAATGTGTGTATACTCACATAACCAAAGGAGCAAAGTAAAATGAGAGATCTTGGTTAACAGAAAGAAATGTCAAGTTTATTTATAACTTTCTGCGCTTTATGATTATCAAAAAGATCTTTGCTTTTCAAAAAAAACCCTCTTAAGAATATAAGTGTAAAATTATATTAATGCTGAATACTTTTTTAAGTGGTAGAAATAACTCAGATTTTCTGTGGTAATGTTATGTAAAGTTCAAGATATATTTATTCTTGTATTTTCCTTAGTGGTAAAGCCCCAATAGTTTATCTGCTTCTTTTAAGCTGAAATATAAATCTTGTGCAAATAAGTAAGGAAACTTAGGCACTGTTCTCTGCTGTTACGTTAAAAAAAATGCATGAAAAGCAAAATGTTGCCATTGTATCCAGCAATGTGTTTAAGAATGTGATTAATTTAGAGCATATTCCAGGAAAATGTTTTTGGGGTTAACAAATTTTGAGTTACTCAAAACAAGAATCAGTACAAGATTCAATAGTGGACACTTACTAAATTTGGGTGACATTCCTGGCTGTTTATTTTAGTTCTGTATTTCAAATTCAGTCCCTGGAGAAAAATGACAATGACGCTTTGTCTTAAAACCAAATTCTTTTTCCTCATTCTACTGCTGAATACTCTTTGACATTGTGGGTGATGTACACAAATATAGGTGATTGCAGTTCAGCTCTGTTTGCTTTTGCTTTCAAGGCAATTTTTGTGTTTTGACATTTTCACACAAGGGAATGAAGTCAGAGGTAGGCGGATTGTTTAAAATCCTCCCTGTTTTGTTTTGGGGCCTGTCAAAGATTTTAGCCACCTTTTTTTTTATGTCTCTATTTTTTAAATCTTTATTTTAGCAGGAATGTCATCTGTTTGTGTAGAATTTGTGCATGTGAATGTAGCCTAATATAATCTCCTGGTTTGGAGTCAGAGGAATATTCGATTTGAAGACTTTTACTAAATTGTTTCCTCTTTTGTTACATGGGTGTTGGTTTGTTGTAAGACTGATTGGGAGTACTAATCTGATAATGTTGTTAATTTTTTCTTTTGTGTTTTTTCTTCTTACTTTGGGTATCAGACAGAATCAGGAATGTGGTTTTGGATTTGTAGATATAGGGAAATAAGGCTTAGGGTGTTGGAAGCTTTAGTAAGAATGTACTAAGGCAAATTAGAATCCTTCCTTCTTAATGTTGCTCTTTTTTCCACTGTTTTTAGCATGTCTTTGTTGTGGTTGCTGTTGTTAGGGCTCCACCTCAGATAAAACGTCCCAACCGAGATGGCAAATCTTTGAAGAAAGACTCGCCAGGACTGCAGCCCCGCGGGCCCGCGGGCAGAGCACACGTGGTGTCCAAGGCGGAGAAATCTTCTGGCAGCCGCGAAAGGGAATCCAGAGCCAGGGGAAAGGATGACAAGGTAACAAGTGGGAAAGAACTTGGCAGGGAGGTGTTGTGATGGAGCAGGTGGCAAAGGGAAGTGCTCTTAGTCATTTAATACAGATAATAAAATCCACAATAATCACTTGTGGGAAAACTTGGTGCTTTCTTTTTCCCCATGATCAAAGTGTGTATAGTGGTGACATTTATTAATAATTACACCAAACTAAGAAGAGTTGTGTCATGTTTGCTCTGTCTTGATGTAACATTTTTTTGAGGAAGGGAAGCGTAGTGTCCTGTTGCTGAGGGTTTCTTATTCTTTGAGTGAAGATCGTGGGCTCGTCTCTAATCTCTAAGTGTCATTCAGGCATTAAGTCCCTTTTCCCCCATATTTGGTGGTTTGGTTTTTTTCCTTAAAGGAATCCGATACAGGGCTTTTGTAAAGATATTAATGTAAGAAGTGCAAAAATGAGACCAGTGCCCTTCCTAGACTTGAAGATGCAGTTCCACAGTACCATTGCCTCTGCCATACCACAGTATAATTTAGGCATGCCTAGGAGTTCAGAACAGTTCCATAAATGCATTGGTGATCGGTAGATCTGTGCTAAATTATTTGAAGTTACATATTTGAAAATTATATGAGGGAGAAGTATTAAAATCAAACTCTAAGCAACTTTCATTTTTTCTGGTTTATTAAAGGGGTTTTGTATTTATTATAGTGTTTAGAAAGAAGCTTATTGGAACTGTTTTGTTTTCAAAGAAAAAGCAATTAATTAAACTAGACTAATTTCTTCTGAAGATCCATGAAAAAGAGGAAGCGCTGAAGTGAAAGAAAAGAGAGAGAAACATTGATGCACTATAAAGTGATGATGTCAAAAACAGGATGGTTTCATGGCTGGAAAAAATGTCAGTGTGCAAATCGCTGTTTCTGAGACACTTGTGATTTTAAATTTAATTGTGGAGTTAGTGCCAGGAACCCAAGGACTCGGTGGTGTTAATTATACAAGCTGAGACTGTACTGAAGTGGCATTACTTTCCTGACAGACAAAGATACAATGCGGGCATACAGTATTGTACAGATCTTGAGAGATGAAATAGAGAGAAAATATTTAGGCCAGTTTTCTTCCAAAATTTGGTTAGTTCCTTTGTGACCTTTCTACTGCACTTCTTGACAGCTTAGGAACAACTCAAAGATTTGCTTTTTCCATCATAAATTGTTTTCTGATACACAGGAAAAGTCTTAAGTAATCCTAGCCCTTATGACCATCTGAAGGTAGCACATTTTCAGCAGTGCCACTGAGTGACTGTACAGATCAAGCATTTTAAAAATCTCTCTACCCTGGATCAGTAAGATTTAAAATAACAAGTGTGCCTCCTGCAAGCTATAAAAATCTTGTGAAGATCTGTGAAATTATTGAAAGATTTGCCAGCTATATGGGGAATTGGAGTCATGGTGTGTGACAGGTTCACCAGATGTGCTTGTGTAAGGCAGCCTTCAAAGTCTTAGCTCTAATGAGGGTGAACTCTGCTCTCCAAGCTTTCCGGTGATGAGCATTATAGGGCTTTACTATAAGGAGCCTACAACAACATGACTTGTATAATACTTGTCTCTGGGAATAATGTGATTAGCAGTACTACTGCTGTGAGGTGTAGGAAAAGTCATGAAGGTGTTCCATTTAATATGGTACTTTTTCAACAGTGCTCTTATCTGAATAAATTGGTCACTAGGTGGCAGAAGGAAAATATGTCTACTCCTCAAAAAATTCCAATACATGTGCTCTTGTATTCCCCTTTGTCTAGCTCCTGGGTGGTTATTCTAGTTCCTTTGTCTGGGGTATGTGACTGAAAATCACCCCAGGTTACAAATCCTCATGTGCTATATAATGGTTCTTGTAAGAGATCCATGATTTGCCTTTGAGAAAGATTTTGAATGAAAGAAGAAATAGCCAGGTGTGGGAAATGGAAGAAGTTAATGCAACTTCCTATATTTTGCACACAGGCATGAAAATAGGTTTACCTTTCACTTTTATCCTTTCTTAGTTTACAAGTGTTTGTTTTTCAGTTTCTGAGTTTGAACCATCAAGCAGCTTTGCTCTGTAGACTGCTATGTCAAATCAAAGAGATTTGGTTACTAATCATGTTCAGTTAAAAATAATAGGGCAAACCTGAAGCTTTAAATTAAGTAACCAGGTGTCTTTTCTCCTATTAAATGTTTCAGCTTTGTAGTTTTTGGGTTTGGGTACTAGGATAGGACTACTTAGAACATGTAATGAACTATCCATTTCCTAAGATGTTTCTTAAGATATTTCCATTCCTAAGACTGCAGTGTAATAGGTTGCATGCTGTCCTGGCTATAATACCACAATGTAAGGCATATTTTTTTCAAGGTAAATGTAAGTATAGTACATCTATTTTAGAAATGTTCTGTCTCACTTGAAACAAATGCCTTCTTTCAATGTTTCTCCTCTCTAGACCATAACATCTTTTCATTCTGACAGTAAGCATCTTGGGATAGGTAATTTTAACCTAACTATGCCAATAAAATTACCTTTTTTAGTACTACATAAAATAATTTTGAACTAAACCCACCAGATTGTGTCTATCCACTAAATCCTTATATGTCTTTTTTTCCCCCTAAAATACTGCTTTCAAGGCTTTTTTCCTTCTTCGTTCCACTGGAAATTATTAGGCTTGTTCTCAGGGTACCTTCTGCTGGAGCATTACCAAGAGTTTTAGCCTCTGTTTAATAGTTCAGTTGAAAGAGGCAGCATGAATGCTCCCAGTATGTCTTTTAGAAATGGCATCATATCATATCTAAGTAGTAGAACACTTTTTTAGGAGTACTCTTTAGATTCTTTTAGACTGTCAGTGGATAAAGATAGTAAATATTATGAAGGATATGAAACAGCCAGGGGCTGTACAGCCATATCAGCGAAGTGAATATTAACATCAATGAAGGTATGACTTAAAAAATTAAATTATTTTTGAATTATTATCATCCTGTGCATCGCCAGCTGTGACATGAGATGAGATAGTTGCATTTAGGTGAAAGCACAGACCTCCATGCATTGGGACTGGAAGGCTGCATAATCTCCATCTGAAAACACCGAAAGAACTGTTGGGTGAAATTGCAGGGCTGGGAGCACATTTTTACAGTAAAATTTACTTAGTCTGATGCTGTCTCATGTGAATGGTGAGTTGTGCTGACAATGCCTCTATTGAGAAGGGGAAAGGGAAAGCGATCCAGGCAACCAGAGCTGTTAATTGTTATATGTTTTACAACAAATTTAGAGTGGATGAAAAGCAAAAAGCTAAAGACTTGGAACTAATTGAAAAGTGCAATAGAGTGAAATGTGGTTTCTTAAGCAAAGGTGTTGCCTCTGCCAGGATTTCTTTAGAGTTCTAGTTAATGTCTTATAGAAAGAAGTCAATCTACCCAGATACCACATGGGAAGCAATTTGTTAATCTAGTGTGTGGTGTAGAGGAATTTTAAAGTGGGATTGTGCAGCAAGGGGAAAGTAAACAAGCAGTACTGAAAGACGAAGTGGAAGTCAAGTGGCAAATAATTTTTGACTCTTGTTTTGTATTTAAATATGCCAATTTAACTTGCCACAAAAAAGAGGCATGCTCTGACAATTTGCTCATGACACCAAGTTGGGAAGCACCATCACCACAAAAGGCAAATGAGGCTGTTGCACAGGAAGAATTGGATGACTCTGTGTTGGAGTCATGGAAATGGGATAATGTTCAGAGTTGCAGAGCAGCAGGCTGTGTTCTTGAAAACTGTAACAAGAATTTCTGCTAGAAGCTGGGAGCTCAGCAGGAGAGGAGAAGACAGATTTGGATGTATCAGCAGAAACTGGATCAGGCTGAACTATTTGACACATTACCTTTTCCTGGTGGTGATGGGAAGGGCTGGCTGCAGGATGATGCACAATGGTTATTTGGCATTTCTATGCAGTGGGAAGAACCTGCAGGAAGGCAAGGTGTCTTCAGGGTCCAGTTCTGGCCATTACAGCCCTCAGGGTTATTCCATGTGATTAATCTGCTGAGATTGCCTTAAATGGGAGGCAGTATGATAATGCTGTGGATATGAATGGAAACAAAATCCTAGTAAACAAAATCCCAGATTGTCAAGGTGTTACCAGCAGAGAGAAGAGATACCTGTGCCATTGTAGGGGGATCTGCTGAGAAAACAGCTGGAGCATTTTCTGTACAACCACGCTCAAGAAAGATATGTTAACATTAGGAGGGAGAGAAAAAAAAGTGCTGCCAAAGTGAATGGGTAGTTATGTTCAGTTTATGTTCCAAAAGGAGACTTATTTAATTTGGTAAATGAAGGAAGAGCACAAGCCTGATGCAAGTGTATCAGTGTGGTGGACTGCTGAAAGCATTGCAGAAACTTAGTACAAGAGTACAAATAACAACAATTTTGGAAACAAGGTTTTTGTTCCAATGTGTTAGTGCAGGTCTAATAGCTCTTCCTGATGGAAAGGACAGCTGATTTCTAAATGCTTAAGACAGATTTTGGTTGCCTGAAATGATGAGATGAGATTGCCAAGGGTGGGAGTAGATTTTTTGCAGCCCTGTATACCTATCTGTTGGCATACATTCTTAGAGAGAAGCCATCACAGCAACTTTATTTAAAGCTATTTTGTGAAAATAATACCCGAAGAGATGACTGGAAAAATTATGTTTACTCCTGCTGCCTAGTTTCAGGCGACAGTCTTTAAAAAATCATTATTTCTAGTCTATGCTCCCTTATCTGCTGACTGAGAATTGCAGGTTGGACCAATTTGGGACCGGCATTAATAATCTTATTACTTGTGAAAACTACAACTACTTTAAATCTTGGTTTAATTACAGAATGGGGAAAAAAAAATAAAGAAAAAAATAATAATTCATGGTCACTACAACGACAGCCGAGGTGATGCTGAGAGCACGTCTGCCCGCTGGCCGCCCTTCTCCATCATTCCGCTGGCGAGACGTTCCGCAGGGCCGGGAGAACCAGCGGTCCCAGGCGCAGCACGTCGTATAAAGCAGAATGGGGAAAAAAAAATAAAAAAAAAAAAAAAAATTCATGGTCAATACAACGACAGCCGAGGTGATGCTGAGAGCACGTCTGCCCGCTGGCCGCCCTTCTCCATCATTCCGCTGGCGAGACGTTCCGCAGGGCCGGGAGAACCAGCGGTCCCAGGCGCAGCACGTCCGGCGGGATCGGGGCCGGGATCGGGGCCGTGCTGCCGCCCCGCGGCCGCCCCGGGGCTGCCGGCACCCTCCCGGCCCCGGGCCTTCCCTTCCCCCTTTGATTTTTGGGTTTGTGTTCCGCTCCGCTGGGCTGAGCTGCGCCGTCTGCCCGCCGGGCTCGGGGCTCTCGGGGCTCTCGGGCCCCAGCGGCTGCAGCGGCCGGCTCCCTGCTCCTGCTCTGCAACTCTGCCTTAACTCGGTTTCGCTCAGGAAAAAACAAAACCCAACCGCAACAAGATAAACCAATTGTTCTGTGATTCTACTAGGAATGCCAGTCCATTGCAGAACAAGAGGAGTATGTAGCAGACAGCAAATACCTTTCATTTCATTGTCCTGTTTTCTTCTTCTCACTATTTTTTTAATGGTTACATTTGGATTCCATTTTATCTCTCCTGAAATCTTGAAAACTCCACAGGGTGTCTTTTCGCCGTTTCCTTTTTACGCCAGACCACTACATTTTTACACCAGCTTTCTGCTTAAACACAACTCTGAGCTTCGTTTCCATTGCAAAAAGCTGAGTTAGGAGTACTAAACAACACAAGAGTTCGCTTGGAAGCAAGAAATAAAAGTAGTGGGAAGATAAACTACTCCCTCACAAGTCGTCGTGGGCAAACGGCAACTGGGAGGGGTGTAATCGCTGCCTTTTTGTTTTTCCACTGCGAGGTTATTTGTGTGTCTCCAGCTGCCTCTCGACCCGCCTTCGTCTAGGATGCTTTTGTCCAGCCAGCTGGGATTCTTTAACTTGCTGCTGATAGTGCTTAGAAGCTGAGTTAAGAGTCCTAAAGTAGCTCCCTACTCAGCCCCCTCCGTTAAACCAGCGCAGCTGCTTTTCAGGCACCCTGAATGGTGGGAGGGGAAGCGATTTCCTTCAGAACTGAGAGAGGAGGAGCGTGAGCCCTGATGCTTCAAAGGGAAAATGTTGCTTCACCCCCCCTAAGCTGAACGGCACTGTGGAAGTATTAACCAGAACTCTGGGCTATTTGGGGCAGAGTGTGGCTTCATCACTGATGTAGCATTGGTGTACTACAAAAATTATTGAAACCTGAGTGTCTTTGGAGCTCCTTTGGGGCTTTTGGTGCAGCCTTTAAAAAAATACAACCTTTGAAAAGCATTTTAATTGTTTATGAAGCTGGCATGTGAATGAGAGGTGAGACATGGAAGGTTTGTAGTTGAGGAAAGCAGATATTGCAGGGTGGGAAGGATATAATGAAACAAGGGGAGAGAATCTTGGTTTTCCTTCGTAAAAGACAACATGTGTGACATCTTCCCTGTTCCTTATTGGTGATGATAGTGTCAGATTTTTACTTCTGACAGGTAGGGTGGCAAGTGTAGCATCTTCAATATGTGCTCTGGTCTTCAGCTAGTCGTGACCCAGCCACCTTTGTGAGGCTGTTCATGCATTCATGCCTTTGGTTGGCCAGGAAGTGTGTCAGTCGTGTAATTTTCTTATGGGTCTGTATGATTTTCACTTCTAGGGAAAGAAAATACCCCAGGAATTTGGTGATGGGGAAATTCCAAAATTTGATGGAGCGGGTTACGACAAAGACCTGATCGAAGCTCTTGAAAGAGACATCGTGTCAAGGAATCCAAGCATTCATTGGTATGAGGATTTTCTCTATTCAAGTGTGTTTGCTAGTGAGAGAAAGGAGAGAAATTACCCATTTTCAAACTCCTAAAACAGGGAGACAAGATAATCTTCTACAGACAGGCAAACATGAGATCTTTTGCTTTAACAGTTTATTAATTTGATTAAAGTTAAGCTTTTGTTGCTAATTGATATTAAGTGCAGTACATTCATTACAGGTACTGCTGAAATTAACATACGCTCCAGAGATCTTTAAAGATACTGCTTTGGTGTTCACATTGTCCAAAACAATTTTTAATTAAGCAGCTCTGGGTAACTTGAGTTGAAAATAATTTTTTCCCTGTCTTCCAAAAGTGGATTCAATTTTAGGTCACAGTATGATAGGAGTGCTCTCATGAGGCATATGCTTGCATATTAAAAGAAATGGTACTAAGTGAAAAGCTTTTCTATTTCTCTTGTATAAAAATAGAAGAAATATAGTTGTATGAGAATCTTATACAAGTTTCTTCATCTTACACAGGGATGACATAGCAGATTTGGAAGAAGCCAAGAAATTATTAAGAGAAGCTGTTGTTCTTCCAATGTGGATGCCTGATTTTTTCAAAGGGATCAGAAGACCTTGGAAGGTGAGAATTTATGTGGTGTTTTTGTAAATGGCAAGCTGTAGCTATGCAAGTCTCCTGCTGTAACGTGTGGATGCCTGTAGCAAAGGCTAAAAAGAAAAGATCATGAATTTGTTTATTAAATCCTCTCATAATGATTCATGTAAAAGGCACTGAAAGAAACAGCTGGAAGTGTATCTTAGAGTAAACAGTATTTTCTGCTTATTTACTCACATATAGCTTGTTGATATTATAATACTTTCTATATGCCAACCTGTAGATGTGAGCAAACAAATTATATCAACTGAAGCAGAAATGCTTAACTGACAGCTCTACATAGGCTTATGGTGTCCATTTGTCATCACTTCCCAGAAGAAAGCAATCCTTGGACTGTTTTTCTCCAAATGTTTCAGCTATCTCTCACTCAGACTGCAAACTGCAGCCTGCATGGCACAAGGAAGCAAGGAAAGAGGGGGCCAGTCTGGTGACTTATCTTTGCACTTTCATTTGCAACTGGGCATAGTTGCAGCTGGAGTGAGAAATTCAGAGCAGGAGAAGGAGTTGCACGCAGGGCAGCAGGAAGGATATCGGACTGAACTAGGCTGATTGACCAGAAGTGAGCCCAATCTGGGATTTGCTTAGAGCTAAGAAGGAAGAGGAGGGAGGAGTTTGGTGAGCATTTCTGTAAACATCAAACAGCATTACTTTTCTTCTGATGTGGAGTGGATTGATGCTTGTTTGGGGAATACCTAGTCACAACACAAGGCCTTTTTGGTTACTGAGAAGCATTACTGGGGAAAAGACACTGTTGCAAATTGTCTGTTATTCTGAGTGTGGAAGGAAGTGGCATATGTAGGGAATGCTCTGTGTGTGAGCAGTTTCCTGTTTAGTATGCTGGTTCAGCAGCGTGTGTCAGTTCTTGCTCTACTAACACTTGTTCTGTCTTTTCCTGATTGGTCCTTGTGCTTCCCTGGCTTATACTTAGGTCAGACCCAGCAGGAGCTGGGAGATTGCTGCTTAAGAGCTGCTCACAGAGGTTTTAGTGAGTTGCAGGGAGGGAGCCCAAACCTACAGTCATTGCAAACCTAGCCCCAGCCTTTGCAGTTAGAGTGCTTGTGGTCAGTACCAGTGGCCTTGTGGTTAACCTTAGGGTTAACTGAGCTATCATCTTGGACAGAGCCTAGATGTTGTGGGTTACATGTGCAGGGTGAGATTTCAGTGTATTTTGAACAGCTGAATCTCTTTCTTCTCTTCTTGGCTTAGAGGAAGTTGATCCTCTTGTTATAGACTATGGGGGCCCCATCTGTCTAGTGTTCAAAATCTTTTAACGGAGTAAAGATCTGCTCTGCTTTCTTTTCGCCTGTTAGCATGCACAGAGGGGGTAGTGGCCATCTGTCTTTAAGGCAGGTATCTCAACAGACTGCAGGAAATGTGAAAAATGCCACTGACCTTGTCTCCAGGTGTTGTGGCAGTGAATAAAGGAGCTTGGTCCTTTAAAGAGTTACAATCTCCATCTCTTTGCATGAGATTACCTTTTCCTCCTGAGCAGTGTCACCTCTGAAAACCAGGTGTTTGTAGACATGGAAAAGATTCTAAGATTATTTCCTCTCTTCAGTCTGAAATGCAAATTGATTTCTGACAAGGCTATGAAGTCTTCATTGTTAGCCTTTTCCCTGGTGACTTGTGAAGCTGTAACTCTCATGAATTTATTTTTCACACAGAACAGCATGTATTTTCCCTACTGTTGACCTCTGACTGTGCTATAAGGATGAAAAGTATTGAAGGGAAGGCTGTTTCTTGCAGTAATCAGTGTAGCAGCAGGCATTTGTTGAGCCTAGGAATTCAGGACAATAATTCAGGGAAAAAGGCAGCCAAAGCTGGTTTTGGATGCTCAGACTCCCCTGAGAACAATTCCCAAGACAGCCCTCACAGTTTGTGCTTGTATTCAGAGAACTGTGCCTTGTCTGAAGGAGCCAGCTGTCTTCCCTGATTCAACACAGGTGCTGTGTAGTTGCAGCCACGGGTTTCTGAGTGTCCATGGGCTTGCTCTTCCTGTTTCTCTGAAATGTTTTGTGCCAAGAAAGCCTGGTTGCTCACTGTGCTTCCCACTGCTCTGCTAGTGATTGTTACAACAACAAGAAGTAACCCTGCAGTGATTTCATCAAAACACTTACTCCCTGCGGTGCATTTCAGCTTCTTATTGGAATACTTTGGATTAACAGAGCCTTAGAGGAAGAATAAAGAAGTCTTTGTGTTTGTCAAGGATTTTAAATAGTAAGTGGCAGCCTCCTAGTTTGCAGAAAGAGCAACTTGATCCTATGTGTTTCTGTTTGCAGCCATGCACATCTTGTTTTGCTGTGAACTCAAGTTCTTTTTTTTTTTGTTCTTTTTTTTTTTTTTAACTGTCTCTCTTAACTATTTCTATTGTCTCTGTCCTCAGAGACTTACTTTCCCCCTGGCTTTACACCTGGTGTGGCTGCTTTGCACCTGTGTTATGCACATGTATAATAGCACCAGTATCATGTGCAAGGTAAAGCTTCCTGTAATAACACTTAGCAGGAGGTGCAAAGCAATGGATGGGCTTCAGTTTTTGCATGTGTACCTGAAGCCAGGATTTGACCTTCCAGAATAATGGAGAAGTGAACCAATATCCCAAAAATGTCATTACTTCCCTGTATCACCAGCTCCTGCACTAAGCACACTTTATCAAACACATGCTTTGAATGTGATTTGAATTGAGGTAAAGCTTTTTAAAAAAATACTAAATGAACACATTTGAAACTCAGAGAGAACACTAAGTCATCTCTGACCTGCATATTACAGGCTGAGTAATTTTCACCCAGTCACTGCAGGGCTGTATTTGCAATATTGGTGTAATATCAGTATAACTGTGCAGCATCTCAAATCAGAATGTCTGAGTGTTCACAGGGAGAAAAGAGAGTCCATTTACTTTTTATGCTTGCTGCTCTGGAGCTTAGGAAACCTTGAGCAGCCTGAGGAGTGACTTTGGACTGTTAGCTGTAGAGATGGCATGTGAACATTTCTGATTTAATTTACCGATGAATGTATGTTGAGCTTGCATTAGCTAAGTATTAAATGGCAATAAAGGTATTAAGAGTTAATGGAAAATGGAATACAGAGAGGCTATTGCTTTTGAATGGGACATTTTTGAATAATTGCATTCCCGGTTGATTTGTTTTTATAGATCTCTTCCATGTCATTCTTTGTGCTTTTTGAAGTAAATTTTTGTGAGGAACAGATGAAATCTAATTTGCTATATGGCTTGCATTTAACAGATATTTTATTGCTGTGGCATTTTATGTAAGTTATTAATTGCAAAGCACATTATGATGTGCAATTCTAACACTAGCTAATTTGATTACCCTTGCAATACAGTACAATTTTAGGAAACTCTTGTTAGCATGTGTAATAAGATCTTGCAATTGGGAGGGGGAGAAAAACCCTAAGCTGCTTCAGCACTACATTTTCACTGATTTACTTAAAATCACAGGGCCCTATACTAGCACTGTGTAGAACATGGAACAGTGTTTTGTCCTTTTCCAGTGCTGCTGCTGCAAGGGCTGGAAAGACTACTCATAAAAATGGCAGTATTTGATAGTATTATCAAGAGTGATTAACCCGTCTCAGTGATACAATCTCAGAAGCATGAGTTCTGAGAGCACTGTGTGTAAAGCCAAAAAACTGTTTGTGTAATGATGGGTAAATGTGCTGAGCTGCAGACGTGTGTGCTTCTTTCTTTCAGAGACCACAGATGGAGATCTAGTCTGATGATGTGGGTATAAGAATTGTTTCTAGTTTAAAACTTTCTGAATAATCACTGGAGTTCAGATTAGGCTTTTGTGGGACTAAGCAGTAGTCCACATGAGCCACAGTTGCTTATCTGTAAAATAGGAATAGCAGTACAGTCCAGCCATCCAGCATGATGAGGATGGTGGTCCATCCACAAATTGCTATGATGCAGTAGTGTGGTCATAGGAACATTGAGATCAGGAGATTAAGCAAAAAACAAACTGATGTATTCAGTGAATGCTCTCGTGCAAATGTGAACATCAACCGGATTTATACATATTGTCAGGATCTTTTGGGAAAGTTTCTGTAGAAAATTTCTCTACTGAGAAAACACAACTTACTGTTTGATTCTGAGCAAGGCTGTAAATCTCTTGTCCATTTTCTAGGTGTTAGGTACAAGCAACAGGTACTAGCTTTTGTGGTTCTGACTCCAGTGGAGTGGTAAGAAGAAATGGCAGAACACTTCCACACTGTCCTCAAAAGCAGGATACTTGTCTTCTGCTTTCCACTGATGAGGATTATGTTATTAATTTAAATCCAGATCTTGGCTCATACTGAGGTGTTGTGTAAAGTACCAGTGACAAAGTTTTCTTAATTTGTTGTTCATTACCTTTGTTCTCACCTTTCAGGGTGTGCTGATGGTTGGTCCTCCTGGCACTGGCAAAACAATGCTAGCAAAAGCTGTTGCTACAGAATGTGGGACAACATTCTTCAATGTGTCTTCTTCTACACTGACGTCCAAATACAGAGGCGAGTCTGAGAAGCTGGTCCGCCTCTTGTTTGAAATGGTACGTCCTCCATGATGTGATCTAGGGTTCAATATGGTGAGAAAGGACAGCACCCTTGGCTTCCTGCCTTTCCAGTAGAATGTTGGAAGCGTGGAGTCCATCATGCAGGGTGTGTGAAGGACATGTCCATGTAGGCTACACCTCTGGGACCCTCACTGCACTTCTGTAATATTCGTAGCTAAAACCTGGGTCTCTTGAGATTGCTGAGCTCCCTTCTGACTCTTATTCTAACCCTCACCAGCCCAAAACCTGGACATGAAAACTGACTGTATTGTGTCAAGAAGACTATCCTATTGTGGTAGTGTTTCTTTTCCCCTTTTCAATGTCATTTGATGGGGCAAGCCAACCAACACTGACCCAAGGAGTACAATTTAAAGTGAATAAACCTCAGCATGTGACAGTTTGTAAATCAAGGTCTTGAATTCCTACCTTGTGACAGTCAGGGAAGATATGCATGCAGTATGCCTAGCAGGGCTGGGTTGTGATGTGGTGAGGGCCTGTGCTTGTTGAGCAGCCTTAATAGTGATGTTTTCATTTGAATAAAGGCACGGTTTTATGCACCAACAACAATCTTCATTGATGAGATAGATTCCATCTGCAGCCGCCGAGGCACGTCAGACGAACACGAGGCCAGTCGCAGAGTCAAGTCAGAGCTGCTTGTGCAAATGGATGGTAACAGGGGCTTAGATCTGGCTTTGGGGCTGGGGTGCTGTTTCTTTACAGGTGGGAATGTAAGAACTCGAGCCATCTGGAAAATCTGGCTTTATGCATAAGAGAAAAATGAGACACAACTTGAGATGAGTGTATTTTTGGAGTGTTCAACAACAGATAACTGAAAAGGGTGTTCTGATTTATTTTTTCTAAAATGGCTATTTTTAGAGTGACTTGAAAGCTCATATTAAAGAGATACAGACTCCATGAGAAGCAGATAATGGAGATTTGTGAAATTTAATGCTGGTGTTTAATTTGTATTCAGTTTAAACAAAATTCTGCCCTTTGCTAGACTCTCCAACTGTGGAACCCCATTGTGAGATCTGCTTTTGCTGTATTCTGTGATGGCAGCTAATATTACCTTTTAAGTCAGATGCAGTACCTGTTTTGTGCAGCTGCACACAACAAGCATGACCATCTGAGGAATATTGTATGGTGCAGAGGTTTGATAGCCACATTTATATTGCAGCTATCATAAACTGCTGTATAAATTACTGTATATAAACTACTATTTTAAATGTTCTCAAATTTACAGGTTCATTGTGGTAAGCTCAGGATAGGAAAGCTTTTTGTCTCTTTGGAGTCCTCACTTGGTAAGCTGAGTGACTCCTGTTTCTTCTATGACCAGACTCGACAGAGATATCACTGTCAGTGTGACTAGTAGGGCTACACTCACATATTGCTGTGCTATTAGCACTTTCCAAGAAAGCCCTCCCCTTACTCAGCAAAATAATGAGCTGTCCCTCTCTGTGATAATGATGGTCTTGTGACACCTAGCTATGGGAAATTTGGAAAGGGACAGAGGACTATAGAGAGCTGTTGCTTAGCTTTGTCCAGGCTATGTTTGTCTGTGCAGTGTTTCTCAGCAAGCATCTCCATCAATAAGTGCTCTGGAGTAAAACTGCTCTGAACTGTTGTGCTTGCAGGGGTAGGTGGTGCTCTGGAAAACGATGACCCTTCCAAGATGGTTATGGTATTATCTGCTACAAATTTTCCCTGGGACATTGATGAAGCTCTCCGACGGAGACTGGAGAAGAGGATTTATATCCCATTGCCCACAGGTGTGCTTGATAAGACCATTTTCCTTTCCTCTCTTTACAAGATGAGTTTAGGATAACTGCAGGACTGTTGTGCTTGTAAGGAATCCTGATGGTTTAGTGATGAGCAGTGTAATTCAGGGGTTAATCATTTGTCTGGATCGCTTTATTTTTAAAGAGAGTGGAAAAAAGAAATGCTGCTTGCTTGGGGGCTGGAAAACAAAGAGCTGTGGCATTTCATTGCAAGCCATTGATGGGTTCTTATATTTTGAAAGAGAGTTAGTTTTAATGAGCCTGGAATTATTTTAAATGTTTAACAGTCAGCCCTTGAGTGATCATCAAAGGCAGCCTTTGGACATGTTCACAAATATTGCAAATGCACTCCATGCCCTTGCAGACAAAAGGAAAGAAGTAGATCCATGAATTTTCACTTACAGGCTTAGTTCATTGCAAATCACTGCTTGCTTGCCTTTATTACTGTGCTTCCAGTCACTCAGAATGCAGCAGGCTGATTGCTTTCCTGCCCTAAGACATCTCAGCTTGTATTGTCTTTCCTAGCTGTCATTCACCTGTCCTATTAATTTTGAGATTCCTATCACTTGAAGTTTGCATAGCTCCCTTTCTTCTTGGTACAGTGGATGCCACATCTCCCTGCATGAGCACTCAAGATAACAAGGTGCATGTCCATGGTGACAGTGGTTGCGATTGAGTTTAGCAGGACTAAGGACACTTAATAGTTCTACAGCTTGTCTTTGCAGCTTACAGGCAGTAACAGCCCCTAACAGGATGCCTGTCTTTATGACCAATTAGTTTAAAATCCTATCAGCTCTTCCTCTTGTTTCTAGTTAAACCAGATTGTTTTTTAACACAGTGTATTGCACCCTGGACAACATAGGAGTATGTGATCTGGTTTTATTTCCAGTCTTAGTTTCTGTTGTATCTATTCTGCAAGTAAGAATGTTGTGCTACTCTGGGCAAATCTGAGTGATGCATTTGTAATTGTGCTATGCGATATGATGTAGTCAGGCATTTTAACTGAAAAAGTGTCATGGTAGCATATATGCACCTGTATATTGTGGAATTTGATGCAAGAGTATATTCTGTAGTGTTTAATTTTCAAAATGCTGCACAGACTTGCTTAGCCCCACAGCAACAATTAGGAGAATGTTCTCTGAGGCAGGATACTCTCTGCAGGTGTGCTGTGTGCACATTGTGCCCTCTAAATAATAAATCCCCATTTTATAGCTAGTGCCAGTTGTGTGTGATGGATAACTCTGTGCTCTTGACAGTTCTGCAAAGCACACAAAACCAGCAGCTCTAGAGAAGCCTTCTATTTTCTTTTGCATTTTTCCTTCCCCAAAAGTTAAAAAAATAAGAATTAGGGACATCAATGAATAAAACATAATGTGTTTTATTGGACATTTCTTTAAGACTTTTAGCCTTTCCTACTGCTACTTCTTCTGTTGCAGTTGTCCTTCTTTATAGGTCATAAAAATTGATCACTTGGGGAATAAAGATGCTGAGCTGGTGTATTTTTCCTGTGCAGTGAAAGCCAGGAAACCAGTCATCCTCTTCTTTCCCACCCTTGTGCACAGTAACACGGAGGCCTAAGCTGTAAAATGTGAATTCCCTCTTACAAGCTTAGGCTGCTTAACATGTGTACCCAAATGCACATATGCACGTGCCCTCTGCAAGAGAAATGGTTAATTGACTGCATAAGTGCTCATTTACACAGCTGGCTATCACTGTGTGCACACTGTGTCTGGGTAGGAAAGTGGGACACCAGGACACTGCTATCGAAAATATATTAATATATAGGTTTATTGTATTAATGTGTCTGTTTTCTATCAGGCTTCAGCTGATTTCTTGGGTCCCAACTGAATAAACTGCTTAAACATATGCTTAAAGTTCAGCCTGTTGTTAAGAGGTTTGTGCTGTCTGAAGCTCTTTCAATAGAATCCCCATTGTAGTTCTAATGAAACTCTATGATTAATATGCAGTCAAACCCTCGAATAGGGAGTGGACCCAAAGGGATGTGAGAAGAAACAGAAATTTGTAGGATTGTGCTTTTGTGCCCTTGGGTAATATGTGACCAAATGCTTTATCACCTGAGACATAACAGACATTTCCAGAGACAGATCACTTTGACAAATATCTCTCGACCATGCTGGTTTAATATTTTAAATTACTGTATTTGATTGCACATTTCACTATGACTTGTTCTCTCTCTTTTCTAATATTGAACTCTTATGGTCATACTTTTCACTGAAAAATCTAAGTTGTGTTTATCTTTTTTTAATGTAACTCATGCCAATCTTCAAACAAATATTTTGATATTCTAGCAAAAGGCAGAGCAGAACTACTAAAGATTAATCTTCGGGAAGTAGAACTAGATCCTGATATCAGCCTTGAAGAAATTGCTGAGAAGATTGAAGGCTATTCTGGTGCTGACATCACTAATGTTTGCAGGTATCTCATTGCCCTTAATTTGCAAATAGGACTGCATGGGAAGTCATCATTTGCATTATATGATAAAAGGCAATACTCATTACAGCTGAAGCCATGCTCACCGTGTCTATGTTTGAGGCCCAAATCTATTTACTGCATTCATGTATTACTGTCATGTGGAGTGCTCCAAATACCACAGAGTCTTTCTGAGAGATGTGGTTTTCTTGGATCTGAAGTGAAAAAAATTATTTGAGCAAATCTCATGTCACAATTGGCTGCATTTTCTGTAGTCGTCTGCATTTGTTAATGTAGTGCAAAGCAGATTGTTGGGGTTTTTTTCAAATCCCATTAGTTTAAGAGCTAGAATTCCATAATCCAAAAAATTCCTTTCACAGAATGCTTCTTTGGGACTTTTATATGCTGCATGTTTGGACAGCCCCCAGTGCAGCTGAGTCTTGGTGTCTACCTGAATCTTCTAGGTGCAAGGGGGATATAGATTATAATATTGGTATTTAATTTGTTTCTGTTCTATTCCCACAATTAGTTTCATTTTTGACAAATCAATCTTTCCTGGTGAAGGAGAGGTATTTAAAGAAACTTATCTGAAGGAAGTCTATGTCTCTTAAGAATCCTGTCAAGAGAAACTGATCCTGTAAGAGTATGGCTTGGGAATCTTTTTTTCTTCTCCCCCTGCTGCCTTTCTGAAAATGTGAAATCACTCCATGGATTTGAAAACTCGGTGTGTGTCACGTAGTAGTGAAATTACCTTTCTCCCTAAGGCTTGTGTTATCCCTTGCTGGGAAAAACCTGGGGAAAAAGGAAATGTAATTTCAGACTGCCTGTGGGCCACAGTGTGAGAAAATGAGCAGTGTTCTTCAAGCTGATGGGCCAGGCTGGCAGGATCTGAGCTGGGGAGGAGTCACAGAGCAGGCAGAGCATGAAGCACCCATGGCCTCAGCACTGCAGGGCCCAGTGATGCTGTGTCTGATGCCTCCTGCTCTGCCCTTCACACATCCAGGGGCTATGGACAAGCAGGCAGCTGAGCTGGGCTGTACTCTTAACCCTTGCTGACTGTCCTTTGGGGCTACACTGCAGGGAGAAAGTTGAAGTCTAAAAGGAATGCAGTGTAACAATCCAGATTACTTAAAAAAAAGTCTTTGAGTTTGTCTCCCACCCTGCCCTTTTCTGCTCTAAAGTTGTAAAATTTCATCTCCATGAATCATTGTAAAAGGTTTTCAGTTTTATAGTTTTAATTATCTCTGCACATTTACCATATGCTTAAATGGGTTTTGGTGCCAATCCATTCTTTATGTTGAATTAATGTAGTGATCTGGGAACATGGAAGCTACGAAAGATGTGAACTGCATCTTCTGTGGTAAATAAATGCTGTCTTAAGTGTTCCTGCCAGTGGTTTCTAGCAAGAGCATACAATCAAAATTCATAGGCTTACAGCACATTCTGCTAGCAATTAGCTCCCATGCATTGTCCTGTATTTCCAGGGATGCATCTTTAATGGCAATGAGAAGACGTATTAATGGCTTAACTCCAGAAGAGATTCGTGCACTTTCTAAAGAAGAGCTTCAGATGCCGGTTACCAAGGGGGACTTTGAGCTGGCTCTGAAGAAAATCTCCAAATCTGTTTCTGCTGCAGACCTGGAGAAGTATGAAAAATGGATGGCGGAGTTTGGATCTGCTTAATCTCAGTGACAGCTTTCCTTTGCTGGAGTTTTATGGTTTTTGTTGTTCTCACTTTCAAAATGAGTTAGAAATCTTTTTAAAGGTTTAATAAAAGGTCTGCTTCTGCCCTCATCCCACCCCTTTCTGGTGACAGGATCTTTTAAGCTGTTTGCCTTTAAAGGGAATGAACACAATAATGAGCTGATATTATAAACGATATTTTACCTCTGAAGTAGAAAAATAAGACAAACAGGAAGGGAAAAATCATACTTCTGAGGGTAGTCTTTTTATTTTTCAAATGAAGAGCAGTGTTACTTAACTTCCTCCTAGTCATTTTTTATGGCTGGAGTCAATAAATCAGCTGGGGGATGTGACTCCAGAGGAACAGACAAGGGCTTGCTGTACCCCCTCTGCTCTTAAGTGCTGCTTCTGCCTCCCTTGAATGTGGCATCCAAGTTATTATTCTTTCTCTCTGTGCTCGGATATTCAGAGCAAAGCCTGTGGATTAATTGGCATTACACAGAGGAAATGAGGATCAGTTTTCCATCAAGACATGGGCCTGACTCTCCTCTCATGTACTCCCATTTGGAACTGATGTCACTTCAGACTGTTATCAGTGTTACCTGCAATGACTTCTGATGGGAATGAGAGGGAAAGAAAAAGGCATGAATTGTTCTTAGTCTGGTTTATGCTTGTTCTCTGAACATAGTTTGAACCTGTTTGACCAGTAGGCACTTTGACTTAGGTTATAACTTGCACTTTTATGCTTTGTCTGTGCTATCTAAATAATTTTGTGCTTTGTCTGTGCTATCTAAATGTAATTGTTATTACTATTATTATTATTATTACTTTAGTACTAAGAGTTTAATAAAGACACTAATTTCAAGGCTGTATTTAAAACACAATGCTGTCTTTAGAACAAATGGCTGTGAACTTCCACTTCTGATTAGAAATGACCTTTTTCCTAGCATTACTAGGCAATTACTAGGGACTTTTACCTATTCATGTTGTAGAAGTGTTCATGCATTTTTTTTTGTGAAGGTTTCTTAAAAATGTATAAATATTACTAGTTTAGTAATATTTAGAAAATGATCTGTATGATCTATGTTCTTAACTGTTTCTTCTCTTCCCTCATACAAGTGCAGTGATGAGAAGGGCTCTAAAGTCTAACATGAGAAATCTTCTTTCACTGACTGTGTGAGCTTTTCACAGACTCGGCCTGCTGCAGGTCTGGCACATGAAGTTTGCCTGTGGTAGGAATGTGAAGGAGGGGCCAAACAACCAGATTTACAGAGAAACATGCAAGCTCTCAGGTGATGTTGTGAGCTAGGCCTTTAGTATTTTGGTGGATGTGAATTGCCCTGCAGCTTGGTAGGCATTCAACCCTTGAGCTCTCTTTGGAGACTTCTAGTGGCACAGACAGATGTGATGGAGTAAGAAGCACACAGCACCCCTTACTGAATGGGAATAGATTTGCTCCTTTTTGTTAGTCCTAGGAAGTTCCCAAAAATGTTCAGTAATTCAGCACACTGATCTCTTGGGCCATGATGTGTTAACCACTAAGGCAAAAAACCCTTAAATCACATACTTAGTTTGCTCAGGGAAGTGGGAAAATGACCATCCCTGGAAGTGTTTAAAAAATGTGTAGATGGGGCACCTGGGGACATGTGAGCGTATTGACATGTCAGTGCTGGGTTAATGGTCAGATTTGATGATCTGAGAGATCTTTTCCAACCTTAATGATTCTATAATTCCTCCCAGGGAATAATTGGACCATTATAGAGAGAAAGCTCTGAAAATATTGCTATGGACTGTCATTTTTTCCTTATGAAGCTGTAGATGGCCACAGTTATTTTCTGTTTGTTTGTTTGCTTGACTGCAGTAGACATTAGTAAAGCTACACCAGTCTTTTGTGGCCAATACCAGATTAGCACTACAGAGTCTCTCACAAAGAGGCCATTGCTGCCCAAGGAGCTTAGTCTGCACAACCAAGATGTAGAAGGGAGTTGAGATGAATGCCAGTAACAACTCTGCTCAACTGCCCAAGAGCAGTGCTGGGATTCAGCAGTTGCTGCTTAGTAGGGTCTAAGTTCCAGTTTGTTCAGTTTCACATTGCAAGCAGCAGTGACCTTCCTACTGATGAAAGCACAGCACTTGGTGAAAATGTCAGTCCTTGGCTCTTTGATGAACCTTCTACCTTAAGGCATTAAACTTCCCTCTTGGCTGTTAAGCAAAATTCACTGTACTGGGCATTCCCTTTAGTAGGAATTATTCAGGTGCTGCAGTCTTTTTCTCTAAAGGTCATGGTTTCTACCCCAGAAATGTTTTTACTGTACAGGTCCATTCATCCTTTACAGCTGCAGAACAGAAAAATGAAAGTTTTCAGGCAGTAGATGTTTATAATGGTTGTGCTCCAGAATTACTGACATGACTTGGGCCCTGCTAGATCAGGCACCCCAGAAGGCTGAGACCATCCCTTCCCTGCTGAGACCTTTCAGGAAGGGGAGCTGTGCTTGCATGCTGACCCTTTCATCTTTACCAAGTCATGCTGGCACACCCACACCCTAGGTAGGCTTGGAGGCTGCGTTATTGACTCCAGGGGAGGCAGCAGGGAGTGCAGCAAGGAGCAGCCCAGGAAGGAAGGGCAGCCAACAGTGGCAGCAGCTCAAGGCCCAAAGGATGAGCTTATGGCTCAAAGTGAGACCAGCTCACATCCCAGTGCTGGAAACCCTTGTTAAGGAGACTGGATTCCTTGGAGAGCAATGTCCAAGCATGTCACAGCCTGCTGCAATGCTGTTCAGTCTGTGCCCATTTGTGTATGGAGATCATCCACACACGTGGGGGTATGCACACACAATAGGTGCTGCTTCAGTAGTTGTACCTAGATTACACAAAAAACATGTCTTAGAGCTGTGTTTATGTGTTCTCTAAACATCTGTGAAGGCCCTCTTGGGTGGCACTGTTAATTTTTGTACAGAATGCAGTCTGGTTGTGTGAAGTAATAAATGTGCGCTAGAGTCGGTCCGTCTCGCTTGAGTGGGGCTGGAGTGCTTTACTGCTAACTGCTTCCAAAGGCTGCCATACAGTGTGGATCTCTTCAGTATGTCATGGTGCTCTTTCACCAAAGTCCTGGATGGATAGCAGTTAAAATATGGGGGTTTTGGATAAAGCTGTCAGCAGTGCTTTCTCTCTAAATTGGCCTTTTGTTGCCACAAGCTGTAAAATGGAGAATACTCCAATGCCCCGCACATGGAAGGGAGGGTAGGGGAGAGCAGAGGCCCCAGCAGATGTTCAGTGTTAGCACCTGATTCAGACCTCACAGAATCAGGCAGCCTTTTTTATTACTTGCCCCTGGGCTGGAAGTATAATCAGGCTCCAAAGAAGTTGTATCGTCAGCTGCCTGCTAACCAGGAGACTTTCAAGAGCAAAACTTCTATTAGGAAGGAGCTTTCAAACTGGGAAAGAGACCCCATGTCTCCTGGGACTGAGTTGATTATTTGAATTTTCTCACTAACTTCCTTATGAAAGAATGGAGTTTCCAGTGTTTCATAATGCTTCAAACATGAAAGAGTGAGCAAGGGAAATGCTGATCAGGGGATTTCAGGAGAGGTCAAATCTTTGCATAGGAAGTTCAGCTCACCCCAGTTTAAAAGGGACTGAAATAGCAAAGGTGCACCGACTTGTTCTGATCATGGGAAAGATAGATGAAAGAGCTTGTGTGCTGTAAAGAAGTCCTCCATCAAATGAGCAAAGGCTTCAAGGTACAACCCAGGCATGAGGACATGGAAACAGATGAAGAAATAGTGATTTTTTAAAAATCTGTTATTGGAATAAGCCACCCTCAATCAGATTGTGAATTGAGATGTTTTTTCAGAGCTGTAGTGACAGATAAGTACATGATGAAATTGCAGGTGACACCGTGCTGCCGGGGAGCAGGCAGGGAGCCTGGGAGTCCTGGAGCTGCACACTGGTGTAGAGTGGGTGTCAGCACCACAGCAGCAGCTGAGCCCCCTCTGTGAGGGTGAGCTGTCCACCAGGCAGCACTGTGGGGCAGAGTGGAGCCAAGATGGACAAGAGTAGGCTCAGTAGTGCTCTGGGATAAAGCAGACTGCTGGTGCAGTTCAGAGAGCGTCTCACATGGCCATTTCCCTGTGCGTGTACGGGTTTCACCGGAGCGCTGTGCGGAAGCTTGGCCAGTGCTGTGCATGCCTCAGTCACCCGTGCCCAGCTGCCACACACAGCACAGCTGACAGAGCTAGAAGCTTGGCCTGCGCTGTGCATGCTTCAGTCACCCGTGCTCAGAGCCCAGCTGCCACACACAGCACAGCTGACAGAGCTGCAGCAGCAAGGGTGCTCCTGCATCCCACAGCACAGGAACATGCGACCCTCTCTGCCTTCTGGGCCTGCCTGCATTTGTGTGCAGGTTGTGACTGTTCTTGTGACACACTTAGCGCATGACGGTGGCTCAGTACCTCTAACAGAGGAGTTTCTTTGTGTGCAGTACAGAGCTTCATTGATCAGTTGAAGTGCCATGCTTCTACACGTCTGCAGGAAGATGTCTGGGAAATACTCAGGCAATTTTCTTCTTCTTTAGAAGGCCCCAGCCAGCATTAAAAGCAGATGGCATTAAATATCTTGGCTAGTGTGGTTGCCCAATGCAAGAAAACTTACCTCAGCAGTCAAGGAGGTGCCACAAGGAAAGTTCTGGCTTTGTTATGAAGTGGCAAAATGTGGGGATGTTCCCACTCTGCACAGACAGAGTTAGGGTTGTATCATGTCCAAGCTCTGTTTCCTGGCTTTTGTGTATTTGTGATTTCTTTGTTGCAGTAGAAACATTTTTCTCAGAGTTAGGGGGAAGCCATGGGGTATTTACTCAGTGTCTGGATTACGATTTTGGAGATCCCATTATCTGGTTGGTATATGAAGCTACTGAACCCATTCCCAGGATGCTTACTTTTGGAGAAACTCATCGTGCATCCTGCCTGACTTTCTGGCTGTACAGCAAGCAGTGTAGCTTTGTGCAAACTTACATAAATATAATATTTAGCATATTTTTTTGACAAAGAGAGAAATTTTTACTGCCAGTTTGCAATTGTACTGCTCTCATTTGTAAGCAGCCCCTTGCATACTTTGTTTAACTGAGGGAAAAAAAAATGTCTTGGAATTAAGATTTTTTTTGAACTTGACTTTGGAGAGCAAGAAAGGTAGAAAAATATTTGCCTAGAGGAAGATAGAAGAGTACTCAAGACATAGAGATCTGCAATTTCTTCTTTTTGTGGCTTTCCTTTTTGTTGCACTGCTGAGCTGTGCTTTCTGTTTCCAATTTGTTTTGAAATAATTACCATTGTTTATCCGTCTCTCAGACAGCCTTTGCAGATGATTTGGTTCCACAGAGCCCTCTTTTTTCTTGGCTGTTGGTGTTCTGGCACAGCGTGCTGCATGACATCTGACTGAACAGGCTGATGGCATGAGATCCTCCTTGTGAAGGAAAGGTCACCCAAATGGTGAAGGTGAGAAGAACGGCACAGAATATCAATTGGGCTGGCGGGAACAGAAACCATAGCAACTCTGCACAGGGTTTATAAATACAACCAAGAAGAAAAAGGGGAATACCCTCAATGAGATGCTGACAACACCACAATATGCATATTGATAAAAGTGTGGGTCTTTGCATCTTCACCAGTGAGCAGAACCTACGTAAGAGGATGGAAGTGGCTCAAAGGAATCCAATTCCAGGCACTGCCAACAGCTTTCATCACCCAGCCTTGCTGCTTTAAAACATGACAATGTCCAGGGGCCAATTTGTCACTGCTGCTACAAAAGCTGCCTTTTAGATAATCAAATTGGACTTTCCAAAAGCTTGCTACCTGTCTTGAAATCTCTTCAAACTTTGGCATGTGGTGGGACTGGAGCTGTGCTTGGAGGGCTGGAAGAATAAGGCAATGTTAATAGTGGTGTATTTCTGTAGGGTCCTGGGGCTTTGTTGTGCTGGATACAATTTGGGTGTGCAAGAAGAGCTGCTCCAAATGCTTGTGGGGAGTTTAGATGGTAGAATGATGGGGAGGGAGGTGGAAGGTCCTGGGATCAGTGGAGGAGATAAAACCGTCCCTCTGACTCCCAGTTCCCGACCCTAAAGCAGACAGTAGTATTTCTCAGTTGCTTTTGATTTCCAGCCCCCTAGCATTTTTTGTACTGAGGCTGAAGATCTCTGTATTGTGAATTAAATAGAGCAAGTTTGGGTTTTTTTCTTCTTTAATAGAGCAGGTTTGTTTTTCTTAAATACTTTTGGCAGACCCTTAATAGGGTAGCTGTTGTAGCTCCTGTGAGCTACAGATGGTGGTCTGAAAAGCACTGGCCCATGACATCCTAAGCTTGTCTGAATTTCTTATGGGAGAGAATCTATCATGGATGGTGTTGATTTTATTTTCTACTTGTTAGTTTGCTCAGAAAGATGAAGCTCAGTGAATGTGAGGTGCTTCTGGGGAGTTTATTTACAGTGTGTTTTCTTCCGTGCAGATTAGCATTTCATCAGCATATGGCACAGCCATTTAAAATAAATATTTGGCTTTCCTTAAATTATGCTTGTATAGAAAGGTCCCTGGGTATGCATATCTGTCCCTCTGTTGTATCTAATTAGACATTTCTGCCATGGTGCTGGGGAACCAGTCTCCTTCCCCCTCACCAACGAGCCAAGAGCCTGCTCCTCCCCTGCCTGAGGGATCTTTGGCCTCAGCTCAGGGGGAACGAAGCAGGAAATTGGCCCCTTCCCTGTGGGGCCACCAGCCACACACTGGTGGCACTGCCAGGTCAGCCTCCCTCCCTAGACCCTGGGAATTCAGATTTATTTAAACTGGGAATTGCCCAGCTGAAGCAAATTCTTGGCACCCCGTCCAGGCTGCCCTCCTTCACCTGCCAAGGCAGCTGTGCTTTTGCAGAGCACAGCCCCGAGTGAAGCCTGTGGGAGCAAACTGTGCAGAAAGCTGGGGGGAGCTCAGGGGTAGGATGGGATGCTGGGCTACAGCCCCATGTGCCCCCCCAGTCTGGGCAAGGGAAATCAGTGGTGAGGAGAGGGAAGAGCATTCCCTCAGGCATGCAATATAGATGTGGATGGGAGAAGAGTAGGAAACTTATTTTAAAACAAAGGAACAAATGACAAGCTAATCAGCTTTAAGATGGAGTGGAGCTTGTAACCCAGGAGGCCTTTTACATCTCTTTGCCATATCCAGATGTTTTGTTTTCTCTCAGATGATTTGGAACTTGTTTCCAATCTAAATTCTCACTTGGTTTGTATCCATTTGATCTTGTGCTGATAGTGCTGTCTAACAAATATTTCTCACTCGCTGATATTTGCTGTACATCCCTGAATGCTTTCACAGACTCACCATATAAAGCAACACCTTGTACTTTGCTGTACTGTACAAACTCCTTCAGGCTCCTGTACAAACTGGATCCTCCTCAGCACCCTTCCTTTCTGGCTGAGCTGTTCTTTATTTAACACAGATCATCAGGAGCTTACATGGTGGCTCCATAAGCCACACAGCAAGTTACTGAGTAAGGCAGAGAAAAAAGAAGGTGCTGTCATGGTACATTCCTGTAATCATGCAAATAAACCAAGTATTTGGTTTTATGGCATGCAGGAGGGCAGAAGGTTTGGGTATGTTATTATTGCACAGCAAACAGGCCTCATTAGATAACTGAGGCATTCATAGGCAGTGGGATTCACAGGGAAGTGGAAGAAGATGCAGGAGCTCTGCAGACAGCAGCCATAGAAAAGATGTGGATGTTCTGTTTGCAAGGGATGCACCCACACGGTTGGAGATGACAGCATTTTTGTGGATGTTTGGATGCTGCCCAGGCAAAGGTGAAGAAAATATTTGGGACCGCTAACACAGTCTAGGGGTCCATGGCCACCAGTAACCAGGGATGAATGAGTGTGGAGGGACAGGATGGATAGCAACTGCCTTCTGCCAGTCTCTCTGCCTCTGCCTTGCTCTTGGAGCCCAGGCACTCTTGCTCAGGTCCCCACTGCCATGAGTACCCGGTCGCTCTGTGCAGGACCCTGCTGGCAGAGGATTCTCCAGTGCATGTTCCTTGTTCTTGAGCTGTCCAGATGCAAACCCAAACTGCAGCATCCCAAAGGGAGCTGTTAAGCTTTTGAACCAGAAACCATATTATGCAAGAAGTGAACCCACTTAGACTGAGTCTGTTCAAGAGATTCCCTTCGTATCTGCTGGTGGCTCTTGCAGCCAAGGTGGGAATAAAACTATTGCTCTTCTGCTCCTCCGTGATAGGGCTGTTTTGTGGTTTTTCTGTTGTGTTGCTCTGCTGGGACCCTGTGGGTGTGCCAGGAGCCTGCAGTGGTGTATGTAGACAACCGCAGCTTTGCTGCCTGGTGATCCTGGGAGTGCAAAGGCTTTGTCTCCCATTAGAGACCCAGCAGCTCTACTTCTCAAAGACTTCTTCCAACCACAGGTATTTTGTACCATGTTTCCACTCTCAGTCCTTTTGACAGAAGTTACCTGCAGGCTGCCTGGCCCGTCTTTTCCTCTAATGGTGCAGAGTAGTTTTAAGAAGACAAAAAACTGTCACACTTCAGAAAAAACACCTGGCCAGGTTTGGTAAGGACAGGAACACAGGAACAAGGTTGTGTCCGAACCCTGACAGAGCTCACCACACAGCTCCCCAAATGGGAGTCACACTTACCTGAGATGGTGTTGAACATGGTCAGGGAAGGACCATGGGACAGGATGAGGAAGAGAAAGGTGGGAGGAATTCCTGCTGCTGAAGCTAGTCCTGGGACAATTATGCAGCTGCCCAAGTGAGGATCCATTGATGCTTTAGGGATATGAGTTTGGAACAGACTCACAGTTTCTATGGCTTTTGTGGTTAAACTGTGAACAGGAAAGCCTGAACAGGAAACTGGGGACACCAGTGAGACAAGGCAGGATGGGCAAAGGAAGAGGCAAAAGCAGCAGTAGGAGATCCATCCCATCACGGGTGCAGCCAGGATGCACTGAGCTTGTTGCTGTCCCTGATGCTTGCTAGCAGCCCTAGAGATCTTCCAAGGGCTGAGTCAAACACTGCCTTTGCTGGAGGAAGCTGTCCAGACCACAGCCATGGCATGGTTTGCAGTTTGGCTGGGCAGCTCCCAGACTCACCTGGGGCACTGTGGGGCACGGGCAGCTGGGAGCATGGGCAGCCTGCTCTTTGTGAAGTTGGGGTTGAGACCATTTCCATCTGCTCCCAAAGAAAGATGGTGCAACATCTCCTGATTCAGCCTCCTGAAGGTTTTCTGGTCCCACCAGGATTTTCCAGCTGCTGTTGCTACAGTGCACAGAGCTGGACCATTTGTGTCTCCAGTAATTGCTGCTCTTTAGCTTCAGTTTTAACCTTGAGACAAACTCGATTTTTTCCTTAAGAATTGATTTAGCATGCCATTTAGCAAATGTTCCAGTATCTCCTCCAGTCTTTCAGGACTAAATTTACACTTAAGCCTTGTTTTTTATTTAAGCCTTGGAGTTTACTACGTAATTTTCCTGTATGGAAAGGAATGTGCAGGTACTGAGTGGGCAGAACCCACTTGCTCATCCAGCACAAATCCCATGGCGTGTTTGATGTGCCATGTACATGGAGTTTGTAACCCCATTGATTTAGGGTTCTTGGGATGTGGTGCCCACGCTGGATTGATAAATACTGAAATTTCTTAAGAAGCACAGAGGCTGCACAGTGTCAGAGCTCAGCTGGAAGGGACTCAGAGTCCTGCTGAGCTCTGAATTCTTGAAGACCACTTGACTCCTTGATCCAACAGAAACCTCCCAAATGCAGCCATCTGCAGAAATGTGTCCTTTAAGAGACTAAGAAATTGTCAAAGAAAGAAAGGGTTCAAACTGCTTTCAAGATTCATAAGCCCCTTGAGGAAGCTTTAAGAGCTGGAACAGCTCAGCAGTTGCTTTACATGCCCAGCAGCTTTCTGTTTGTGCATCTAGCAGCCGTAGCTGGGGGCTGGATGCAGCCTTGGGGCTGGGCTCAGGCACGCGCCTCTTGCTCAGAGCAGCTTCAGCTTTAAAGCCACTGCAAAGGTTTGTGTACAAAGTGCTGACTGCAAACATCCATCACGAGGAAAACCAAGAGGAATGTGATGCACCAGGCTTGTTTAGAAACCGCAGATGATTTACAAAGTGTGCTTAATTGGAAGTTTCTCTTTGCGGCTTTCTGACGTGTTATTTTTCTGATGCAGACGTGTAGGAGTCTTTTAAAAGGCCCATGTTTACTAAAGAGGAGTTGTATAATTTGGGATATATTTATGAACTGTATATGTGCAGGATAGGGAAATGACCTGAGCAGCCACAGCAGTGCAGGGAAGGGTCTGGGTGTCTCAGGGCATCCCCAGCTGAGTATGAGGGACCAGCATCCTGTTCTCTGCGTGGAAGAAAGGGTTTCCTGTCCTTATCCCCTGGGCATCTCTTCCCAGTGCTGGCACTGCAGTTATGAAAACATGGGGGATCTGACTGTGTCCACAGAAAGGCAGTAGGAATAGAAGAGGTGAAAAGAAACATAGTCTGTGGAGGAAGGTGCTCAGAATGAGGGTCACTACATTTTTAGAAAGAAATCTTTAAGGGAGGTTAACTTGACATTTTTCTAAAAAGTCTATTTTTATATCTAGTTTCAAAAAAATCTTTTAAAATCTAAAATTTTGTTTAAGAGGGAGAAGATATACCATTCTTGGTGTCCACTGTGGGGAAGGCAGAGCGAAACAGGCTCAGATTAACATATGGGATATTTGTGTTAAACATCAAGAAAAAAATGCAAACGCCCCTACAGCAAAAATTGGAAGAGTTGTGGAGACACCATTACAGCAAGATGTGTCTGGACTAAAAATTGTTCCCCACAAACAGCACTGGAGGAGCCATCCTGCCTGTGAGCAGGGAAGTAGACTAAGCAAGCATCTGGACCTAGTTCTGATGAGTTCTGCCACAATTTGGGCCTTACAGGCTATTTCCCCTTCTCCTGTACACCAAAGACATGAGTTTATGAGCGCTGCTTCATGGAGTTGCTGCTGGCACCCACCAGCAGAGGCAGAGGGAGAAGTTCAGTTTCAGGAATCCAGTGATGCTTTTCCACACCAAGCTGGGTGGGCATTTCCACGCTGGCCAGTGAGGAAATACTGGGGCCAGCTGGGCTGCTGGCATTTACCCCCATGCTCCACGGTCCTAAAGGTGTTCAGCAGCCTCACAGCACACATCCTCACACCCCAGCTCTCCCTCCCTATATCCCCCCAGCCCTAAAAGTGACCACTTGGCCTGTTTATGGTTTATTAATGCTTTAGGGACTGAGCTGCCCCCTGCCACAAGGATTTTGTCCAAGAGCATGATGTGCAACAGGAAGAAAAGGCATACAAAACAAAATGTGGAGTTCTAGATTTTGTGAAGGGAGATTCTATTGCCTCCCAGGTTGTGTTCAGGCAAACTCATCTCAATTTCCATCTGCTAGGTAACCCTGCCTCTATCCTGGCATGTGGAATTAGCATCCAATCTTGTCTCAAACACCTCAAGAAGTGCAGTATCCATCACTGGCTGTGCAATTTTCTCCAGAAGGTTAATGTCCTTATGGTTAAAAAGTGTGCCTGATTGCTAATTCAGCTCGGCATGTTCTCCAGTGCCCATCACTGTCTATCTGTGGGCCTTTCTCAGACTAGATTCTTAGTGCTCTATTAGCATCCCATATTTTCTCTCCACACATGTACTTATACACATCATCAGATCACTTCTCAGTTTTCCTTCTGACAAGTTACAGAGGCTGACCTCTAGAAGTCTCTCCCTGGAAGTGATTTTCTTCAGCTCTCAAACCATTTTTTATGTCTCTTTTCTTTACCCGCTCCAATTTTTTGATGTGCTCTTTTAAATATGGCATCTCGGCAGGATGTAGTGTTCTAGTGTCAACCTGACCAAGGACATACGTAGAGATAAAATCGCCTTCTATTCCACTTCACAGTCCTGTTACTTATGCACTGAAGGACCAAATTAGCTCATTTTGCTGCAGCAGACAAAAAAAAAATAGACCCCACATTTGAGAAGCAGAAGGCCAGATAGGGGTATTAAAAAGAGATAAATGGAGCCAACATGAAAGCAGAATTACAAACCAGGGCAGGATTAATAGCACACTGTGATACTAGCCTGGACACATTAGTTAAAAAAAAATGCTGAGGAAACAGTTTCTTCCACTTCAGAGCCTATTGCAAGGCTGTGCTGCTGTGAAGGCTCCTGTGTGGTGGGCAGGCTGTACTCTGGGCACTACAAAGTGCCAGGGCAGCCCTGGGGAGGGTGAGTGACTCCAGGATTGCAGGGCTGCACTTGGAGACCCTTGCTAAACTGTGCCCCCAGGCTCTTTGAGATGAGAGGCAAGCTCTGATCTTTCCCAGGCTGAGCCCACTGCTGGCTGTGGATAGACCTGCCCTGCAAACTGTGAGATACTTTTAGGGCTCCTCACACAGGAGGGCACCCCCAACCCTTTGTCCTCTCTGTCTTCTGCATTGAAAATATTTCACAGGCAGGAGGGTTTTTCCTTAGTTCCCATGCCTGGTGACACTTGCTGAATGCAGAGTCACTGTGTCATTTGCAAATACATTTTCAGTACACATCCTCAGCACACGCCTGATCTTCCTGTATTAAAGACACTGACCTGACCCCAATTGCTCTAAAATCTTTGAGGGATTCCCTGAAGCATCTCAAGGGTAACGTGCCCTGTGTCAGTGGTCAGGTCTCCTGGTCTTTGAAGGCTTTCTGTGAGATAGTTCCTTAGTCTCCTTCTTCCTCATTTCTATATCTGAAAAATAGATTTAACAATCTTGGGGTTTGATAAGATGCTCAGATCCCATCCTGAGTTTTTTCGTTTGTGCTGCTGCAAATCCTGTTGCACTGTTTCTGTCCTCAGAATGAGTGACAGGGTGTATCCTTCTCCCTTGCTGACCTGCTGGTTTGGGGTTTTGACCCCTGGTGCTTGGGTGTTCCAGGAACCTGGACACTGAGGGCACTGTCAGTCCTGTGCTTGCTGCTTGTGCTTCTTGTTGGACACTTGTGGGAGAGTGTCCTTACCTCAGGGGGCAAAGCAAAGCCAGGGACAGGAACACTGCTGTATAGCGACAATTGTTGGGGGATTGATGGACTGGAGAGAGCCTGGTGGAGGGCACAAGATGGCTGGTGCACATTGAGGTACCAGGAGATGGTGAGAGAGCTGAGTTTATTTGGGCGTATGAGGAGGAGGCAAAGGAAAGATCCAGTTTTTGCCTGCAATTACCCTATGGGAGGTAATACAAAATATGAATCCAGACCTCTACAGAACATAGATGGTGAAAGGATGAGAGACAGCACAGGAAATTCTCTGTAGATATAAGGCATCAGAATCGTCAGGGCACTCTGAAAGTGGTCAAACATCATGAGAGTGGTCAAACACTGGCACAGGCTGCCCAGAGATGTGGTAGTGTCTCTGTCCTTGGAGGTGTTAAAATTCATCATGGTCCTGATCAGGTTGCTATGAATGGACCTACTTAGAGCTGGGCTGGTACCTGATGACTTCCAGAGGTCCCTTCTGAACCGAGTTACTGTGTCATTCTCTGACACACTTGAAGTAACCTGCAGGGCAATGACAGCAAGGAGACGACAGCCACAATCCCTTGAAATGAAGGCTATGCAGATGGCTTATTGGCATAGGAATAGGATAAAATTTAATCTTCATGCAGCACCACTTTTATTAAAGGAAGCAATGTAATCCTAGTCCATGGAGCAGCATTTCACCTTGGACAGGGGCAATGCACCAAGGGTCTGAAGGAGAGCTGTGCTCTTTGACCAGAGATGCTCCAGGTGCCCTACAAGCACTGCTGGGAGCTCTCATGGAGGCAGCAGCTGCACCAAGGCCCTGGAGACAGACCTGGACAGACCTGGGAATTCCATAGTTGTGACCTCTTGGCCTGTGCTCCTCATTAATGCTCAAGTTGTAGGCAGTTATAAAGAGAAGATTAATGAGCATTGTTTGGCCAGATGGGGGTGATGTGAGAGGTTGTGTGAGGTGGGAGTCCTGTCACCTCACTTCAGGTCTGGGAGGCAGGGCTGGAGCCCAGCTGGCTCACTGGGCTCTCCACTTCATCTGTGGAAGGTGGTGTGCTCCCCTTGGAGGATTCAGCTCATCCTGAGGTTGTGTCTAAGGCTGGTGAATTGATAGTGTTGATGATGGTATTTGGAGTTTACTGTCTTTCTTTATTGGCTACAGAGTGGGAGTCTAATCTGGAGATTAGAGGGACAGCCATCTTAGACTTGGCCAGTGGAAACAAACCATTTTGGGGTGTGGTTATATGTGTACTCTAACACTCCACATGGCTCAACATACCTGGGAAGGGACTAAGTCCCTGTGAGGACCAAGCTCAGCACTGAAGCAATATACTGCCTTCATGGGATCAGGAATCAGAGTTCTATATGGCTAAAGCTAGAGAGGGAGTTCCAGTTCCTGATGCCATGTACCACCATCCTGAACTGCTCTTTCAGAGTCAATGTTTTCATACTGGGGAGATGAAGAGTTATGCTTCTTGTAAGAAAAAATGTGATCAGTCCAGTTCCTGTTGCCATGTACCACCATCCTGAACTTCTGCTCTTTCAGAGTCAATGTTTTCATACTGGGGAGATGAAGAGTTATGCTTCTTGTAAGAAAAAATGTGATCATCTTTGGTGGAAAAGCAACACCTCAGCTTGATTTGCCCTGGCCAGGCTACCAAAGGCATCCATGTGCATCATTTTCTCCCCATTCTTTCTTCCATTCTCTGACTCCAGATACCTCTCCAAAGCCCCTCACATTTCTCCTAAATGGTATCCATCATTTTGTTTACTGACTTACTGACTCTTCCTCCTGTGCTAGCAGTGCCTCCTCCTGCTCCGGGCCCAGCTACCACATTATGTGCTGCAGAGACTGCCTCATAAAACTTCAGAAAAACTTTCCCTGCTCTTCAAAGAAAGAAGACCACATTGCTATTTGATTCCTAAAGGCAGTCTGTCAGGAAAAAACCTGATCTGGCCTATTAGTGCAGTAAGATGGAGATAAAGCCAAGAATGCTGAATTACATCTTAAAAGGTTGTGCTCTGTCAGCATAAATGTGAAAGATACGTTTTGTGTCTGTGGAAATCCCAAAAGAACATTTTGGAGGATACCTACAAGTGTCCAGACAAACCACTCTGCAGGAGCAGGCAGTTCCCAGGGAAGGCTCCGTGTCCTTCAGGACTCCTAGCCAAGCAGCACTGTGGTCACCCTGACACCCAACACACTTTCATTCGTTGTAAACAGCACTGACAGAAAAGCAGATTTGAGCTTGTTCCACAGGTACATTAAACAAAATGTTACTTACAGAAATTGTTCCACCATGGCAAAGCTCCTCCTGGATTTTAAACATATGATTATGCACCTTCAGCCCTGTGTAAGGTCACGAAGAATTACTGTGTTTCATCTCTTGTTCAGTATCTCACATCTGTGTAAAAAGTCAGTCTTTTGGCTTTAGATCCTTGGGATGGAGCAGTGCCCTCTGCCCATGAGACTGACTGAGGGAGGACGGATGTTAATTCATTTAGTTCAGCCACTAGACCGTCTTCACCAAGTTTCCTTGTTCTCCCTCTACATTGCTGCTCAGCACTTCAGCCCTGGGGCTTCTGCTCCCTACTGATCTCCTGAGGTGAAGCTGCCAGCCAGCTCCATCAGCTGCATGTCTGTGGGTCTGGCAGGTCCTGAAGCCACAGGTCACACAGGGACTGCTGATTGCCAGAGCCTGGGAACTGCTCTGGAAGCGCTGTTTGGGAAGCAAAGCCTAATAAAAAACCTCTTTTCTTGCTGCCATAGAAACAGAACAGACTGAACAACTTATTACTTCTCTCATCTCCAACAACTCAACACCTGAAGTGACTTGACCTATGAAGATATTTGCATTAAGTATCACACAATTGCTGAAGAAATGGGATTGAACAGAAAAACAAAAGAGAATAAAAATGTCCCAGAGGTCCTTTGAAAGCTGCTGGGCAAAGGGAGAGTTTTTGAGAAATGCAGGCATTTCTCTGGAATGAAAATCAAGGGAACAGAGAGGCCAAGAAGAGATTGCTGTCCAAGAAGAGTTCACTATGGACATGGAAGAAACCCAAAGAGTGGCTTCAAGCTCTGCTGGGACCCAGCAAACCGCAGGAGCAGCACAGCTGCAGGCTTCATGGACATGTTGCTCCTGGACAGCATTTTCCATCCAGCACCCCATTTCTTCTTCAGATAGCCATGGCAGTGTGAAGCTGCATTTCCTGGGGAGCAGCAATTGTTGCTGGAGTCCCATCTCACAAAGAGCTCTCACAGTGAGATTGCTGGACTAACCTCCAACATTCACTGCAGCTCTCACAGGACCCTGCAACAGCCAAACATCCCCTGGGAGAGATTATAGAACAATAAGTTGTTGGTTTATATGTTTAATGTGGTAGTAAATTAGAGGAACTCTGTATTTATTTGTGAATTTCAAAAATCCAGATATTAGCCATGAGCCTGGACATCCTTGCAGTGATATTTTTGCAACCCTGTGGCATAGGCTGCTCACAGTTGATCTCTGCTCCCAGCACATCTTTCTCATAACCAGGGAAGATTCTCTGGTGCCTGCAGCAAAACCTTCAGGAATAAACCTTCCCACCGTTCCCTGCTGACACCAGAGCCCACTTCCCTTTTGTCTCTTCCCACTCCACGGCGACTCTGAGCAGGCACTGCTCAGGGCTCAGCCAGAGGTGGCCCTTTGGAGCTGGGCTGGATAACCCCTCTGTGTGGCAGGCAGCACCCCGAGCCCTGCTGCAGCTCAGCGTGCTGATGACAGCTGGGCACAGGCAGGGCCCTGGCCATCCTCGTTTGGCTGGGCAGCTTTCCTGTTTGCCCCTGCTGGGTTTGCCCTGCCGTGCCCTGAGTGATGCCAGGCAGGCATGGACTGGATCCAGAGGCTGTTCCCTGATGAAGCAATACCACATTTGCTTGGCTGAAGAAGCTGCCCCACCTGCTCAGCTGGGTGCCTCCTGCCAAGGCAGTGGAAGCTCTGTGTGTGAGTCCCTTCTCCTTGCCAAAGGCCACAAACCAGAGCGGTTCTGTTTTGGGTGGGACAGCACAGGCAGGTCAGAATTATTCACAGACACTGGCTGCCTTTCACAGAGTCACAATTCATTGCAAGTGTCATCGTTCTCCCTTGCAGGTACCACCCTGCCTGCTTGCAAGTGCATGGTCAGAAGCAGCAAACCCCACGAGCACCTAGGCCATGTAGCCCTTATCTGTGCCCCATCCCTTCCCTGGGTTCTCACCCCAAACTGGGCAGCATCTTGCACTAGGTGCTGGGGACTCAGCTGTGACACCCTGGTTCAATATCACAGCTCCTGTACCTGCTCCAGGATTTGTTGTTTGGGACTTTTTCCACTGGTTTTCTCTTTTTTTTTTTTTTTCAATTTTTAAAATGTTTGGGATTTTTTCCACTGGTTTTCTCTTTTCTTTTTTTTTTTTTTTTTTTCAATTTTTAAAATTTTAGTTTTTTAATGTTTATTTTGGGTTTTAATTTCATGTTGAAATTGTTGGCACCCTCCTACTGGGGGCTGGGCATACGTACACCCAAGAAGTCCCACATGGACTCTATTCTGAAACAAAAGGATTTAATTCTGAATAAATAAGTTCAGGACTAAAACCATTTTTGCTTTACTTAATCAGCCAACTGCTCTGTACTGGTTTCTTCATAGGTGGTTATTTCAGCCTGATTTTCCATGAAGATACTGGATGCATGTGCAATTTACTGAATAATGATGCTGGCACCACAAAATGGTCTCCTCTGGAACATTTGGGTTTTGCACAACAAATTATTCATGAACATGGGGCATCCCAAAGTAGTGTCTTCCAAGCAAATGCCTCCCAAGCACTAGGTGCTCCCTGCCTGCTGGCTGGACTAGGCTAGGAGCACAACCATAAGTGGTTTTATTGTTGTTGGACAGTGTCTTGGATCAAACATTAGGGGTTTGGGGCATGGTTTTGGCATAGCAGTAACACTTCCTAAAGAGGAAACAGATGATGGCTCTTTTCCTGTGTTATTTTTGGCATGGGTCACTCTTTCTCACAAAATAACCTCTTACATTAAGCTAATGAGGTTTCAGGCTAGACAGGTCCTCATGGTGTGGAGTGGAGGGGAGGAAGAAGGAGTATCCTGTTGGCTGTGCTCAACTGTGGAGAGAGATGCATACCAAACAGCCCCTCAAGTGCACCAGAATTATAGCCAGAATAAGTCCAAGGTGTCCCTGCCAGGGTCCAGGCATGTCATTTTCCCCAAAACTCCTGTTCTGGGATGATGATGATGTGGGATAGGTTGTGGATGCTCTGCTGCCTTAGGGCAGAGACCCTACAGGGACTCAAAGGCAAGTGAGGAATTCCCCAAAGGGATGGGAGGTGACCTGTGGGCAAATGCTACCTGAACACACATCTCTGCATCTCTGGGCAAGAATCTGGCATGAACCCATCCAGGAGTGTCCCCTGGAAGGATTTGGATAAAACATGCTCAGCATGGATGCGGCATGGTGGGACACTGAGGTCTAGTTCCACGGAATGCTGCTTACCATGCTCACAGTGCTAACAGGGATGTAGCTGACAGGATATGTGAAGGAATATTCCAAATTGCTGTCCAGTGTAGGTGCATTTTGACTTGTTCCTGTGAAAACCATGATCAGCCTTAGTGATCTTATGATTCGACATGCAGTCTTTATCTCAGAAAGCACTACTGACTACTGCCTTCTCAGCAGCACGCTGGCCCAGAGGGTGGCAGGGGATGGGCACTGGAGGGGGATGAGGCTTCAAGTGTGTTAATTAACTTGTGGCTAATTATTTAGGGAAATGGGAGAGATAGCACTGGACAAGTGAAACAAACAAACTTTACCCGATTGTCTGCCCTACCTCACAAACAGATCTTTTTCTCTGAAAAAGAAGGGAAGGGCTGAGTTTGAGCTGCCCCATTCACGTGTCCCCACAGCATTGCCTGTGTCTCATGTTCATTTAAAAGAGATCCAGACAGACACCCAACGTGCTCGAAAAAAATCCTGCACATAACAAAACTCAGGAGCTGCTTTGTTCTACACCCACCAGTTTTGTTGCCAAGTAAATAGCTCCAGGGCACCAGTGACTTGAACACTGCTTTTTCATGGCTGAAAAGTGATTCTATTTATTGAACATTTGTTTTACACTTGAGGGCTGAAAACTTCCTTTTCCCACCTCCTCTAGGAGACGAAGGCACCTCCAGCACGAAACCAAGAGCAAGCTGCTTCTCTGTGGGAGAAGATGACTCATGGACATTCACTCTTTGCTCAGCCTGTGGGCTGTGATGTCCATGCAGAAGCAGCTTGGTTCCTGTGGAGTAGAATCCCTCTAAAACCACAGAGGTTTTTGATTCGGAACCTTGTGGCAAGTGCATGAAGAGAAAAGCCCAAGGACAGTGAAACAGAGGTGTGTGCTGGATGGCAACAGTGGGCAGGTGCTCAGGCACCTCGCTCGGCGTGCCGCGGCCAAGGGAGCATCACTGGCTGCCGTGATTTTGCTTCCAGGGTGTGTAACAAGTCCTCAAGAGGATGCAGAGCTCCCCTTGCCTCAGGGATGGGGTTATAGCATTTCACCCTCCAGGGCTTGTTCTGCCAGGGAGGACTCCTGCTTCCCTCCCTGTTCTTCTTTCCGAATAACTACTGTGTGTGATACTGTGTGTGAGACATCCTGGCAGCACTGCTCAGCAGGAGCCCACCCATGAAATCCTTGCCCCAGAACTTGAGGCAATGGGCACAAACAGAAACAGGAGGCTCTGTCTGAACATCAGGAAACACTTTTGCACTATGGGAGTGACAAAGCACTGGCATTGGTTGTCCTGAGGGTTGTAGAATTTGTATTTCTTATAAGAATTAGTTTGTAAATGGTTGATTAAGCTGCAATCCTCTACACAGGAGAAGAGCCTTGATTTCTCAAGTTAGTCCAGAACATGCAAGGTAACAAAATATTACAATATCTGCATTTAATTTTAAACCACAGAAAGTTAAACAGTTTTAAACACTATACAAAAAATGAGAACAAGCTGAATTGGAAAAAGAAATCAGAATGTGACTTGTCATACTTTGCTAAAAATGCCCCAGATCATCCTGTAATAGAGTCTAAGTCACTTTGTTTTGAAAGCTTCGTGTTTTAACAACATTACTATGATGGTGAAAAATAATTACTGCTACAGTAGTGATTTGCAGTGTAAAATTTTGGATTTTTTATACATAATTCCAAGTTCTCATTTGAGGAAATGCACGCTTAAGAGAGAGCTGCAAACCAGGTGTATGCACCAGGAAAAGTCATTGTATATACGATAGGTTACATTTGGTTCATAAATAGTTTATTTGTTGAAAATCATTCAGAGAGCCTGAGGTGAATATGGATTTGTGTCACAGTCAATGAGCAGTGTCACGTAAATGAAGACTGAGCATGTTGTGTTGTAGAATCATGGTATCACAAAATTGTTAAGGTAGGGAAAGACCTCCAAGATCATGGGGTCCAGCCATTAACCCAGCACTGCCATCTTCACCACAAAGCTGTTTCCCCAAGCGCCACAAACACGTTTTTTGAGCACTGCAAAGGCTGGCTCCCCGTTGTCTATGGCTGTGGGGAGCCTCCAGCTGCCTGTGGGAGCATGGTGCAGTGCAGACCGGGACTCTGTGTACCTTTTTGCCCTTAGGCTTTGTCAAAAGCTGCAGAAATCTCTGGCTGAGTGGCTGTGAAGGGAGGGGATGTTGGTGTGTCATGGTCTGGTCCTGTCCCTGTCTGTGCCTGTGGCTGTCAAAGGCAGGAGAGCAAACAATGGGGCAACCACCCTGCCCAGGGCTATGTCAGATTCTTGTCAGCCTTAACTTGCTGTCCAAGTCCGTGTCCATGCAGAAGACAGTGAATATCTGTCTGTGCAGTGGGACCAGAGATGTGTCATACCCTGTGGTATTCACACACATCTCTGTTCCCACTGGGGTGCACAGTGGTATGCTCTCCCCACGTATTTTCATAGGAACATGGTGAAGTACCAATGAAATGCGCTGCAGGTGAGTTTTCTATCCTGGAGGTGTAAAACTGCCATGGTGATTTCCTAATTAATTGTTATAGTTAATTATTTTTCCCAGGGACTTCTTCCCTGCTGACTTTTCAGTTTGGAAACATGGGCTGTCTCCACCAGCCTTCACCAGCACTGTATGTTGCAGATGGGAACATCATGGTTGTAGTTGCTGTTTGCTGCATGATTGTTTTTATCCCACATGCAGGTAAAGTACGACAAAAGCCAGGACGGAAATTCCAGAGTGGACTTTAGGAAAGAGGAGAAAGCAAATGCTTGTGACAGAAGATGGGCCTGGCAGTACACCTTAGCCTTTGGGATGATAACAAAATTACTGCTGAAGCCAGCAAGCATTTCCAGTCCAAGTGTGTTTGCCACATGGATGTGGATCACCCAATTGCCTGGGCCATAGAAGTTGGGAAAGAATGGCTATAAATTATTTCTGGGACAAAATTTCTTTCACTCACCCTCTTTGATGATGTTTATGTAAGAGCTGGGGCTCCTCTGATGTATTTACTGGGGAACGATTTGCAAGAAATGCATCTCTAACAAGGTTGTGCCCTTCCTTATGGCTCTGTGATGCCTGGCACCTTCCTGTACCACTCACCCTGTCACTCACATGTGGCAGTGAGTGCCTGGAAAGGGGAGCAGCGGGGCAGCCTCCCCTGCCCGCAGGGTGAGCCCCCCATGCTGCGGAAAGGCATTCACCCCATTTCTAGCATGGGCTGCATGGACTTCTTCCAGGAAACGTTCAAACCATCCCCATCGGAGCCAGGATGAGGACGGCATCCCTGTCGCCCCGTCACTCACCCTCAGGTCTGGGACCCCCACGGGCACTGGCGTTGACACCTGCCCAACCCACCCTTCCCTGCAGGAAGGCAGCGGCTTCAGCGGGGGCGTCTCAAGGACCGAACCGAGCCGGACCACGCCGGAGCTCCAGCAGCCCCGAAAGACACGATGGGCTGCGGCATTTTTGCCGCTCACATCCCGAGATTCCCGGCAGCGAGGGCGGGCAGGCCCCGCAGTGCCCAGCGGCGCAGAGGGCGGGCAGCGGGCGGAGCCGCATCCTCCGTGTGCCGGAGCCGGGCGCGACCCCCGTGCCCCGGCGCGGCGGGGCCGGCGCGGCAGCGCTCCCGGCGCGGCATTCCCGGCGTTCGGCAGGGTGCAGCTGCCCTCTGCCGGCCTCCCCTGGAAAGCAGCGTGCGTGCGCTGCTCCGCGGCCGGCAGGCTCCTTGGGAAGCGGCCGGGCTCCCTTCCGTGCGGCGCCGCTCCCGCCCGTGGAGGTGTGGGGAGCTGCTGTTTCTGCCCGGCTTTCCACAGGCGCGGTCTCCCATTGTGCGAAACTGAAATTCAAACTGTAGCTATCGGTGCTGGAGCGCCTGCACTGCAGGGAGAGGCTGGGAGCACGGAGGTGCGTAGTGCTGCTTGTCAGATGCCTCAGTGTCCCTGGATGCTCCTTACACTTCTGGGTTTTCTGGTATCTGTGTCATCCCCAGCCATTTCTTCTCCCCGCACAGGAGATATGGCTTAGTCGGATCTAAGTCCAAAGTCCCTGAAATGGAATTTAGAAAGCTTATTTAAATCCTAGTTTTGAAAGCAAATCTCATCCTTTGTCCCAGAGGATCAGCTGCAGGCAGCTAGCAGAGCGTGCAGCCTGGGTGTGACCATGCAGGTGACAACGCTCTTGTCTCCTGTGCTCGGCACTGAAGGCAGCTGGCCGAGTTGGCAGAGCGGGTCCTCACAGCTCACATGTTACCTGGGCTCTCCAGAATCTGGGTTTGGTTACTCCCTATGGCCAAGAAGCAGAAGGAGTAAGTCCCAGCTCCATCTGGCTTTTTCCTGCTAGGACTTTCCAAGGGATTTCTCAAGGATGCTGGATACAGCATCTCAAGGATGCTGTATCCATCCATCCATCCATCCATCCATCCATCCATCCATCCATCCATCCACCCATCCCAAGGTATGTGGAGGGGATAGCTGTGACTATAAACTGAGTTTTGAAGTTGCATTGCTATTTAGCTTCACCTGACACAAGGATGCAGTGTTACCCCAGATTTTCTGTAAAGCCTCTTTCCATGCAAATGTCAAAGAGAGGCTGGAATGAGATACCATGTGAGAAATAACAGGCTTTTTATTGCCCAGATGGGTATGATCTCCAGCTGTGCACAATTCCAGGGCAATGGCTATATAGGGAGAGCTCTGGAAATGCAGTTTTCACTTATTATAAATGATGAGTCAAACCAGGCACAGAAAAAGGCAGCCCCTGCCACAGTGTCTGCGGGCTGTGGAAGAGCAGAGGGGTAGAAGCCCTGCTGAGCCAGGATGCACAGGGATGCCTGGGTGAGATATTTGACCACAGCAACCCATGGAGATCTCAGGTCCACTGTAGCATGTGGCAGCATCTCTGTGCAGGAAGCTTTCTTCTACTGAACTTTGTTTTCCTTCTGTTTTCTCTCCATTGCAGTCCTGGGTGTCCCAGCCTGCTCCACCGGGTGCTGGCTGGGCAATGCCATGACATCTCCAAATTCTTGTCATCCTCAAAGGAGAGTCCCCACACCTGGTGCCTGCAGAGCATCAGCAGCAGGAATAGAGGGAATGCGAAGTGTGGTCTGGTAATGTTAGCAGGGAAGAATGGGAACTATATTTTTCTTGCTCTACTTGGCACAAAAAAGATGATTTAAAGTGGAACAGTCCCTCTCATGCTTTCTAATTTAATGTGATTGATGATAATTTGGTTGGACAACTACAATTCTCACAAATACTTTGGTGTCATTTTGGGGAATGGAAAAAGCATTATGTTGATTTGAGCTGCAGAATTACCAATGGTCACTGAAGTGTACAAATAAAAATAACTCTTACAAGATGGTTTGGGATTGGAATAATAAATGCAGCAGTGGTTGCTGCTTTCAGGAAACTGTAGATCAAGTGATTCAATATTAACTGTTTTAAACATAACTAGCAATACAGCAGAATTTTAATTAAAAGTGCCTAGAAGTAAGTAATTATTTTAGCAATTCAAACAGGAGCTAAAAATGAGGTTCTCACCCTTTTGTAAAGCAGGACACTGTTAAAGGATGATCTCTTTTTTTCTGAAGAATTTATGTTGCTATTCTGGGTCTGAAGTGGCAAAAAGACGTGGGATTATTGTTTTGCCCAAGACAAGACAGCAATGAGCATGGAGCCCTAAAGAGAATGATGTCCCCACTCCAGCTCCTGAGCTTTGAGGCCAGGGTGTTCCAGTCTGGGAATTTAGAGAGATGCTGCAGAACCAGGATTTCCACAGCTGTTTTCCCTTGTTGTATGTTAGAAGATCTCTGGTAGTGGAGATCTGGGTCCCAAGGCCCAGGTGCTGTAAGAAGAGGCATATATCAACTGCTGAAAACATGTCTTCAGGACAAAATTCATTTGAGAAGGAAGAATTACTGTTATCACCTGCCTGGTGAAGCTCCATCAACTCCTGACAGCCTCTGGGGCTGGGGTTTGGGGGCAGCTGGCATGGGATCTTGCCATGACTGTGAACCACGGGTGTTTTTTGCTGGTCTGGAACCTGAGCTCATGAGTGAAACTGAGCATCTGCTTAAAAGCTTCAATGCAGGGATGTCTAAAAGAGAGCTGGAGATTTGCTCCCCTCTTCAGACCTCATAGACATTCAGCCTTCTCCAGCCTAGAGTTACTCAGATTGCATGGGACAATTATCCACCTAAACCTGGCAGCAACTATTCCCTGTTCCCTTGGATTTCAGAGAGAAATCCTTGTCCTGGAAGCTGCACCTCCCATCCCCGAGATAACTAACTTTCTACCTAGATTGCAAGTCTGCAATAGCAGGAGTGGTGGAAAGATGAACCAAGATGCTATTATTTATGCACTGGTTACTCTACTCTTGTTTATAAGAGCAAGTGTTTGTAGTCACTTCCCACCATAGGGAGGCACTGATACACACTGTGTGACATTCTCTCTGGGTGCCAGACTCCTCGCTCAGCTGTGCTCTCACCCTTCTGGCCCTTTGCTGGGGCTAGCCCCTGTGGTAACCCTGTGGATCCCACTATGTGCATAATTACTAACAGAGATGCCTGTGCCAGTGTGGCAAATTACAGCACAGACAGCACGGGTCAGCCTCGAGCTGAGTGCCAGCAAGAAAGGATTCCTGCAGTGGTGCAGGTACTGCTGCTGGAGAGGGCAGCAGTGGGGACAGGAGAGCAAGGAACGCTCTGCTGTCCATTAGTGAGGCTTGGGCCCCAGTGTTTTTTCATTTTCTGATTAGTTTATCTGTTTTGAAGAGGACCAAAAAGCAGAGCTGGGTGAGAGATGGGAGACTTGTTTGGGTGAGCACATGCTGAAGTTTCACTGTTACAGCACGGTCCTGTGCGAGCCTCAGTGCTCTTGGGGGCTGTGGGAGCAGCTGAAAGGCTACCACAAATAAAAATATAAAAGTGCTTCAGGCTCACCCCTCTGCTCAGAGACTTATGAGATGTTGCACATCCTCTGCCAGAGCTGTTCCCTCCTTGGTGTGGAATCCCCACCCTGAGCTCCAAGATGTGTGGACTGCTCCCCACCCCAGGCAAGGGTGAGTGGCAAGAGGGCAACTGATCCAGCCTGGGGGCAATAACCCAGCTAGTGGGAGCATCCCTGCTCACAGGACGCCCTGGGGGAGCTTGCATCCTCAATTCCCCTGTCTGCCAGGAGCCCCGAGGTGCCCTGCGGGTGGGAAGTACCCCCAGGCAGTTTTGGCTGGGGCTGCCTGTGGCTACTGCAGGACTGTTCGTGCTTCCACTCTGTCTCAGCCAGGCAAAGATCTCTGTGGACATGCTTGGCTCATCCTGCTGTGTCAGGGAAATTTTTTCAGACATTCAGCCTACATTTCTGCTTTCTTAATCTCACTCTTAATGTTCTTTGCTTAAGCCCTTGGGGCAGTAAATAGGAGGCAGTTTAGCAGGAATAGCTAAGTAGCTGTAATGAGATTTCTGCTCAGGACAGCCTTGCCTCTCTGTTCATCTGCGTCATGCCACTTCTGCTTGAGTCAGCGTCCCCTGGAGAGATGTGCTGCTTGCTGAGGTCTTCCCCCAGGATTTATATTTAGTTCTTTCAAATCACAACCAATTACCTTTAGATGCCTCTCCCTCTGTTCCCGTGGCTGCCTGTAGGTTCTTCAGCTCCTAGCAAAACTGGAAAGCACAGGTCCTTCCCACCTGAAGGTTGTCTGTCCTCAGTTACAGCTACTCCTCACAGTGAGGTGTTTTCCTGCAGCATTTCCAAGTGTAGGAGTAGGGTCAGTGTGGCTTTCACTTTGACTTCAACTTCTCACAGACACGAGAGAGCTTTTGTAGGACTCAAGCTTCCTTTCTGCTCTAACAACAACTCTTTCCTTTTTATTTCCAAGATTTACAAATTCATTTCAGTGTTCTGCAGTTACTGCTTTCTATTGACTTTATTTACTTTTCACTTTTGTCCTGCCTCATTCTTTCTCACCTTACAGTTTAGTTCTCTGAACTCCTGCCCAGTCTTTCTCCTCCTCCCCTTACACACCTCTTATTCCTTCCAGGAGTGAGACATTCACTGGGATGGGCAGCAGCTGCAAAGGTCCACAGAGAAGCTGCTCTTAGCCCTAAAATGCAACAGGAAATGAGGGTTAACTTCCCTGTAACCGCCTGTTTCACCCAGCTGATAGGAAATTTGCCTCCTGAGCCTGATGCAAACTGCTTCCAATTATCCTAATGGTCCTCTAGTGCTGTAGTCCTACAGGCATTCTTACCCTTGGATGCCCTCCAAAGCCCTTCTGCTGCACCCCGGGGCACACAAAACACACCCTTGGCAGCTATTGCTATGAGAAGGCACCACATTGGCAGGCTATGACATATTATTTCAGACCCTTGGAACTGGGAAACGGGGGAAAAACAACAATTACACTTAATGACTGTGGGGGCACAGTGCAGGACTCCAAGCCTGGGCCAGCTCTGAGAGGCCAAGCCACCTTCCAGCAGGCTGGGCACAAGCCACTGCCTGTCCACGGAGATGGGAATACTGTCCCTGGCTCGAAAGAGCTGAGGTGGCTGCCATCAGATGGAGACGTGCCTGTGCTGCACAGCCACAGAGCTCAGCTCTGCTAAGCAACACCAGCATATGGACTTGAGCAGCACGGGCACAAAATCACCTGAGGCTGCAGGGAGCTGTGCTGCTCCAGCTGTCTGTGCTCACCTGGACCAGCTTCTCCTGCAGAGTTCCCCCCAGGTAGCCAAAGCTCCTGCAGGGCAGGTGGAGGTGCAGAGGATCTGTAGCAGCAGGGAGGTTTGCTCTGTGTGTGGCAATGAATAGTAATAGGTGCAGTGTCATCCACCTCTCCTGAGGCACTGCCTGGCCTCCTGCTGACCTCAGCCTGCCCTCACCTGAGCACCAAGCACCTGGCTGGAGAGCAGGATGGATTTGTTGAAGAGGCTGTCAGGGAGCAGTCTCCACAATTTTAAGCATTTTTCATTCAACATATTCCCTGCTATTGCAGGAGGTTTTGATGCAGCAGTGTGCCTCAGCACAGTCTAGCTTCAAAATTTTTTTAACAATGAGTCTGAATTTTATTATAAGGTGCTGGAAGCCTTTTTGGCCTGTGGTGTGCAGGGAGATGTGAACAGCTCGTTCTGGGGTCTCTATTGCCTGTGAGTGTACGGTCTCTGACGGATGTTGTTTCTTCCAGGTCCATGCCTTTGCCAGTGTGTTTCAGCCTCAGCCCAGCCTCCTCCCATAATGTTTATCACCTCTGAAAACACCTACAGCATTTGAATCAGTCTGTTTGGGAAGTAACTGATGTTATCAGATGTGTGTGTCAGAAGGAATTTGTCCCTAGAGCAATTAGGTTGGTTGGTTGTCTTTCATGGGATGTCTCTTGATTTATATTAATTGCAGTAAATATAGGCTTGGCCTCCTGTTAGTCAGGCTGGGACTGGTCTGACCGGAGTGATGAAAAGCTCCTGGGTTAAATGTCTCTGCATATTTTCTCCTAGGTGAGCTGCTGTATTTGCTGCCTGCACGTGTGCACAGATGGTCACCAGTGGCCCTCCCTAAGCACTGCTGCTGCCCACTGCAACACAGAGCCAAGCAGCTCCCCACCACCCCCAGCCATCCTGCTGGCACAAAATGGGCACGCTTGCTTCAAACTCCTTCTCAGAGCAGCTGGCGTGAGCTGCCCCTCTTTGGCTCTTCCTGTTATGTTACAAATTGGTGTTCAAACAATAAGTGATGTGAAATTGTGCCCTTCCTGTGACAGCTGCGGAAGAAGTCAGCGTGTATTGTAAACAAACAGGCCCTGACCCAGGCACCTGAGGGTTTGACTAAGCCTGTTGATGGGCTTCAGATATAACATGCTATGTGCTTCCTGGGTGAAACCCTGAGGAAATGCCTGCTGGTTCTGGAAGGCAAAACAGCCATGGGATGTGCTGGGGCAACAAGCAGGGTAGCACACCTGAAGATGAGAGCATGCTCTAGTCCCCATTTAATGTACCAGAATAGCTCCTGTGGATCTCAGGTCTAGAGACCTTCCTCTTGCAAAGCCTCTGCTCTGGAGGGGACAGGGAAGTCACATCTCCAGTCACAAAGAAAAGTAATATATTTTCTCCTCTGGGAACTGATTCTGGAAGAGCTGAAATTGTTCCAAGCCAGAGCTGTCCCCGTCTGGCAAAGCCAGTTTGCTCTCACAGAGCAGAACTCAGACCTGCTCTTTCACAAGTAGCCAGGTCCACCCAAACCCTCCTGCCCTGATGGTGACATCCATCCCTCGCCTGGTCAGGACAGCCTTGCATTGGAGCTCTCACTTGTGGTGAGCTGAGGTTTTCCAGTCTGGTTCTGCCACCGCAGTGGTTTGGGAGAAATGTAAACCAACCAAAAAACGAAGCAGTGCTCAGGACCCAGTTGCCAAGGCTGGGACAGCTCATGGGCTTGCACTGTGTCCCAGAATGACTTCCACCCCAGCAGCAATCATGGTGAGACACCTCCTGTGTCTTTAAGTGCTTCCTTCCGTGGTGCCCTCCCTCACTGCCCCTGGCCCACATGGAACAGCTTGCAATTCCCACCAGTGTAGGTGGGTTGCACCTTGCATTCCCTAGGACCAGAGGCTCTCTCGTGACCTATTTGCAGCATGGAGGGGACATTGGCTTTCTCACCCTTGTGCCCTTGCTCCCTATTTCCCTGCACCCAGAAGTGGGCACTCACCACCTGTAGTAGTTTCTGGGGTCCCCATCAAAGTAAGGAAATTGAAGGAATCTGACTCCATGTTCTTAGAAGGCTAATTTATTATTTTATGATATTATATTAAGAATACTTAATATAATATAATAAAATAATAAATATTAATATAATCTTAATATAATATTATATTTAGAATACTTTACTAAAGAATACAGAAAATACACAGACAGAAGGCTACAAAGAATGACAGTGAAAACTCTTGACTCCTTCCAGAGTCCTGACACAGCTGGACAGTGTTTGGTCATTAAGTCAAAACAATTCACACGAAACCAATCAAACATGCACCTGTTGGTAAACAATGTCCAAACCACATTTCAAAGCAGCAAAACACAGGAGAAGCAAATCAGATAATTATTGTTTTCATTTTTCTCTGAGGCTTCTCAACTTCCCAGGAGAGAAATCCTGGCGAAGGGATTTTTCCAGAAAATATGACGGTGACAACCACCAAAGCCATGCCATCACCACCAGCTTATACCTGGTGACACTGATCCACCTGTGGGCCCTTGGCTCACCTTCCTGCACCAGAAAGCACTTGCACTGAAACTGTCTGCTGAACACAATCACAGAGAGCTGCTCCAGCACAACTGGCAGGTGCAAATAACTTCCTAAATCAAGGTGCCCCTGCTACCTGGGATGCAGAATTATAACTTGCCCAAAAAGAGAATTCTTCATCATTGTCAAGCAGTGCCTTGGTGAGCATTGCTGATGGTGGTGCTCATGTATCTTACTGCCTCTGAAACATCCTCAAATGCCTAAGAGGTTGCATAAATACATATTCTAGACAATATTCATGCCTCACATATTAACACAACTGTTAAGCTACAAACAGCAGGTGAGTAAAGAGAGGAAGGAAGATGCTTGATTGCTGTGGGAACCTAAAGGACAGGGGATCCAGGGAGCAAACTGTTTTTTCTAGCTTTGCCCAGAGGCAATTCTCTGATCATCGTATCCAGAATTCATGCATTCCTCTAAGGTGAAGGTCCTGGGTCACGTGCTTTTTGCTCCAGGGCCAGCTAGAGACTGAAGATCCCTAGATTTATTCTTGTTGTGACTACTACATGTGGATATTTATTATTTGATGCTTAATCAAGCAGAAACATGCATAAATATAATGTTATTATAGCAACAATGATAAATCCCAAACGACAGAATGCAAGAAAACACCAAATTACTCTGAAATTAGTCAGACTGTCAAAAATGAGAAAAATGCTAGATGTCAGTGGAGCCTTAATTCCCACCCACCTCTGGGTGACACAGGTTGACAGCCTGTAATTGCACCATGACACACCAGTTTGCTCACGGAGATGGGATGAGGATTTTCAGGAGGAGGAAGGTGGCAGGAGAGGAGAAGCAAGCTGAGCACAGCCAACAATGCTGGTCACTCCAGATCCTTGCTCTAACCTGACATCCTCTCCTGCATCAGCTGTGGGTCTGGAGCCTTCATTCCCTCACTCACCCCCTTTTTGCATTTACTGTCCACCTCCAGTTCGTGGCTTGGTTGTGTGCACCCAGGTGTTCCCTGCACAGGCTTTATAATGGTTCATTTCCTCACAGGTGCTTCTGCAATGGTGTTCGTGTGGCAGCTGCTGCTGCTGCCACTCCTCCTCTGTTCCCTTGCAGGCACAGGCAAGCCTCCCCTCTCAGCTATGCAATGGTGGGGGCTGGGGTCACTCTGCCCATCTCATCTGGGGTGCTCAGGGCAGGACATTTTCAGTGTGCAGAGCACATTTTGGTGCAGCTCTGCATGCCTAGCCTGCTTCAAAATCACACATAGCTCTCCCTGCTTCCTGGGTGTCTGGGAGACAGGGACAGCACATGACCTGTGGGTTGGTGGGCTGGTGGCAGAAACAGAAATATCACAAGTTCAGCAAGGGTAGATCCCCAGTCTCTGGTAGGGCCACCATCTCCTTCAGCCTGTCACTTTAGCAAGTCACTGTTCCTCTTTCCCTTCTTTTCTTCCCAGCTACATCACACAGGCAGTGATCTTTCAGGCAGGAGCCTTTCCTGTGCACAGCCTAGACATGTTCCTGGAGCATTGTTTCTCCTGTCACAGGTGGGAGCAGGTATTCCAGCCAGTCTCCAGTATGTGAGCATGTAAATAATTCTCCTAATCCACAGGTTAAGTGAAAGTTGCACAAGAAACTTTTCCAGGATGATACTCAAGTACACCTAAGAAAGAGTGACAATATATGGTATTTATGTACCCTAGACCAGCTATTGGTTATATCATGCACCATACTGGTAGAAACACGTTCTGAAGGATGAAACTAGTGCTTTAAAATGCTGACCTATCAATTTTTGTGAGTACTTTGATTAGTTCTTATTTTCTGTTTGCACAGCACTATCTAAATTCAGATTTCCCTCAGGTCTTACACAGTAAAAAACTGCAAACAAGCCCCACTTATGGGGAGATCCAACCCTTAAAAATGTTCTTCAAAAGCATGGCTTCCATGGGGGAAAGAGCAGAGGTGACCCTCACCATCCTGCAATGATGCTGACCAGTCCTATCAAAACAAGGAGAAACATGGAAGCACCTTCCCCATCCCCAGCTCTTCCTGTGTTTGTAGTACACCACAGCAAACCATCAATTTAGCAGGAGAATTCTCTGATGTGTAACACCTTCCAGCCTTCTGTGCTTCCTTGTAGTGGTGTGAAAGCCACAGACAGGTCATTGGGATGTAGATCTTTGAGACATAATGTGCATACTCCTGCTGAGAGACAGCACAGCTTGTCTGCCAGAGCCTTAGTCTTGTCAGGGGTGCCTGGAGACCCTGGTACGAGCCTGGGCAGAGATGGGCACTGTGCGGGTGTAAATATCTGTCAGATAAATATGAAATTACTTTGTAGTGGGGACAGGTGTGTAGAATTTAAAGAAAACCATGCTGATATCTGTCTACTGTTGGATCAGATCCAAGGAGGCCCTGGCACTCAGGGTGCTCCAGCTTCTTCTGGTGGTTCAGCCAACCTTTCCTGCAGGCTTGGCTCTGCAGTCATGGAGGAAAGGCTGCTTGGACCTTCACTCTGCCCCTAGAAACAACCCCCCCTTTTTCTCAGAAGAAAATCTTTCCTTCTTCCCTTCCCCAAGTGTTATTGATTCTTAGCTTATGCAGTGAGAAGTTTTTGATATTCCTGCAACACCTTTTTGGCAACATTCCCTCCCTCAAGGAGAGAGGGTGGGCACAGTCATCCCCTGGCCTGACAGCAAGCAGTGCCCTTAGCAACATCTTCAGTGCTTAACTAAGGGATCAACACTCCCTGCAAGACGCCCTCTCCTCTTAATACGTCAAGGTTGAAAGCTTCAGTGCAACAATGCTGCGATCCAGTAGGGATTGGCATCCTCCCCTGCCCAGTGCGTCCCTCGGAGTGACCCTGTGCCATGCTGACCTGATACTGACAGCAAAGGACTGTGAAGCCTCAACTTTTGGATGAACGAGTAAACTAGCAGCTGTTCTCTGTTTGCAGTTATTGAGACATTCCTGGGGCTGGACGGAGCCCAGCCATAGCAGTAATTGCCCACATTAGGATGCCAGGGATACTGGGGTCAGCCTGACCAACCTGCTGGCTGCAAGGAGCCCTTCCCTGGAGAGGAAGTGTTCCCTGCAGCGGCAGCCCTCTGCCACACAGCAAAAGACATGGTGAGGGTGTAACAGGGAGACTGAGTGTACTCCACACACACACTTGAAATGAAAAGCTTCAAAATCTCTTTTGCTGCTGTGGTGGAAATCTTTGGAGGCCCCACAGGAGTAATTCTATGCCTGGAGTGTGGTGACTTGGTGGTCTACCACGCATGGTGGATGGGACTCCTCTTGGCCAGTGGTCGAGAAGGCCAGTGGGAGCCTACTTTGTCCTGCCAGGGTTTGAGTTTGAGGAAATGGACTTAATCCATTAAAAGCAGTGAGGGGACAAGCCCGGAGGCAGAGCGACACAGCGTGCCCAAAGCAAAGAGAGCAGCTGTGGCTGCTGCTCGCTCTGCCGCTGCCATGCTGCCACGTGAAGGCAGCCGGGGCTGCTGCCAGGGCCCAGCTCCAGAGACACCCGAGCATGGCCTCCTCAGCAGCTTTCCCTGCAGCTCCCGCGGCGGGACCAGCGCTGCCGAGGGGCTGAGGCCGGCCCTGCGCGGCCTGCACAGCGGCCGCCACAGGCAGGGATCCCTGCTCCGCACGGAGCCGGGGCGGCTCCGGGCTCCCACCGAGCAGGGACAGCACAGCCTGCTGCCCCACACGGTCTGGCCACAGGCCTCTGTTGGCTCTCGTCCTGCTGCCACAAGCGTGTGATCCCTTCCCAAGCGAGCCAGGGAAAATCTTGCAGTGGGTGCTTGGTGTATCACAGCCTGCCTGAGCTCCATCTGGCCTGGAAGCTGGAGGAGGGGGAGCTTAGTCTGCAGCTCCCTGTGCAGTGCCAAGCTACCCAGAGACTCCATTGTTACCCTAAATGCCCTTTTTCTGGCAGCACAGCCGAGGGGGAACTGCTGAAACATGGGCATCTTTTATTTTTATGTTTTTGTGGGGCATGACTGCCTTTCACTGTGTTGTGCATGGCAAACCAAAGGGTGTTTTCAGGGCTGCAGGGTGGCCTGGCAGGAGCACTTTGGGGTAGGCTCTGCAGTGAGGTGTCTGTCTGTCTGTCTGTCTGTCTGTGGAGCTGCCTGCAGCCATGTCTGGCATAGGAAGCCTTTGGCAGCACTGCCACAGCTTAGCTGGACCTGTGGAAGTCCAGCCCTGCTCACAGGTAATGGGGGCAGTAGAGGCCATGATGGTGGATGAGGAATCGTCCTCCTGCCTTGGCTTTTGTCATTTGCCCTGCCTGGGGACATGCCTTGTGTCAGGGTGTGCAATCCAGCACAGGGCTTAGACCCCATCCCTGCCAGCTGCTAAAGCAGCTGGGATAGCACATGGCCCACATCCTGCAGTGAATCTGGAATGTAACAGTGCCTTGCTTGGGGCTGGGGATGGAGATTCCCCTCCTGCATCACCCAGACCAGCACTCACCTGGGTGTTCCCTGCACCTCCTCCCTGGCAGCAGCTCCAGTCCCAGAGCCTGGGCTGGCTTCTGCTGGCACAGCCTGAGGAGGGGACCAGGGGGCCAAAAGCAGTACCCAGGGAAGGCACCACCAAAGCCTGTCAAGGTTAGACACCTGCAGCCCCAGCCAGGCAGAGGCAGTGCTCAGCCTTGGGACACGGCAGTGGCGCTGGGCACAGTACCACTCCTCATCTCTCAGAGCCACTGGTTTGTCCCAGCCACATCCTGGCTCTGTGCCAGGAAAGTGGGGCCATCCCAGCACCCCCAGAGGTGCACAACCAGGAACACTTAGCCATGAGCATTTTAAGGAACAGGGGGCCAGATGGCCCCTTTTTCACAAGCTGCCTTTGCAGCTTTGAGGCTGTGCATGACAGACCCAGAGTTTCAATTTCTGCAGGTATTGAGCACCACCCCCCTCTAACACAGTCCAGAGCTCTGTCACCTGGTGAAATGCCACTCCAATGGATTATGGCTGTGGCAGTGGTGGGCTGATGTGCCCTCTGGCTGCCCCTCTGAACAGAGGCACAAATTAAGCCATTTAGCAGGGACACAGTCTTCAGATCTGATAAGTGGCTAATTTTGCTTCCAGGGTGGTGTGGCAGGTTGCACAGAGACAGAGGTGGTGTGCTTGTCCCTTGCCTCAGCTAAACATGCAAACACTAGCAACTGGATAATCTTGGGTGCTCAGTGTAGCCCTGAGGCATTCCTTATTTGCTTTGCAGCAGCAAACATTAATGTCTGACAAGAAAATCTTTCTTTTGATAGTTTTTTCTTTCTTTCTTTCTTTCTTTCTTTCTTTCTTTCTTTCTTTCTTTCTTTCTTTCTTTTATTTATTTTTTTTTTTCAGCAAACCTTCAACTTTTCTGAAGGGCCTTGGAAAAGCTCATCCTAACATCTGAGGTTTCACCTACCACCCACCATGCATGTCAGTGGTGGGAACACTGGGTAGTTGGGGTTGGCACATACTGGAAGTGTGCTTTCACTTTTTGTCTGCCAGGAAAATATCCCAGACCCTGGAAATACCTCTTGCCAACAAGGGAACAGTGTTAGATAGATGCTGAGCACAAAGAAATCATCAATCTTCCTCTAAAGGAGGAAGGCTCAAGTTGTACCTGGGTGATGGGAAGCACTGCCCCACACAAGCCTCAGAGGGTGTCATGGGCATCCCTTTGTGCAGAGACATCTCTTCAGTTTGATGCAAAGGCCAAGCTAATTGCCAGCCTGTCACAAAACCAAGAAACCGAAATATTCACTCTGTGGTCTGCTCTGGCTTCCCTCAGGCTGCCTTGGAGCATCTGTGACACTTGCATTCCCCACTGAAATGCTGATTTGTTTCTGTCAGGCACCCAGAGTTGGTTCCTTGGTGTCAAGCTGACTCGTAGGTCACTGCTAAATTTGGTGTAGGACACGATGGCACAATGCATGGTGGGGCCAGGGTGACACCACCCTGGTGAGGCTGCGTGTGTGGCGCAGAGCCTGCAGCACCTTTCTGCAGAGGAAAGGAGAGTTCTGGAAGGTAAAATGCATTGAGAGGACAAAAAACAGCTGAGAAAAGCAGCCTGAGACCCTTAAGGATCTGTCTGCGCTCCTGGCATCTCCTGGCGCCTGGGTATCTTGTGCCAAAACAAATCCCAAATGAATGCACGGTGGACTCTTACCTCCACTGGGGGAGTAGTTGGAAAGTAAATTGGTGAGTCTACCAGGGGGAGAGGAGGCATGCTGTGGTCTGTCCCCTCACAGCACAGAGCCACTGCTCCCTCAAGGTTCCTCCTCTCTGTCATCCAGCTTACAGCCATTGCCCCCAGCATTTTCCTGACTCACCTTCCCAAACCATCTCCTCCCGCCCCACTCGTGCAGAGCTGCAGGGTGAGGGCACGCACTGAGCAGAGGTGTGATGCTAATAACAAGGTGTAGGGCAACATAAACAGGAAATCCTGCCACAAGATACTTCCACAAGCACTTAATCAGGCTTTCAGAGGAAACCATCATCCCAAAGAGATGGAGCAACCCTATATCCTCTTATAATGCCAGGTGGGAATCCCGCTGCCAGGATGACAGAGTACTGTGCCTGGTCCAGCTGCCTTGCCTTTGGCAGCTGTAACCTCCTGAAAGAAAATGTGAGAGGGAGTCAGATGCCTGGCAAATCCAAAAGAGAAAGGTTGACTTGCCAAAATTATTTTGTCTATTCAAGGCAGAGTAATAAATGCTAGTCTGAGTAGTGTCTACTATTAATGGACATGTTCCAAAGTGGTAGGAGATGTGATAAAAAAAAATTGCTTCCATTTTAATAACTAATTAAACAGCCTAACTTAGCCACGGACCACTGCTGTGGAACTGAATCCAAAACCTAAAAGAAACAGCGGTAGCTGTAGCCCAGAGCCTTAGCAGTGAATGAGTGACAGAGCAAAAACATCTGTCCCTTCAAAGAAGGTCAGAAAAGGCTGATAGTCCTCTTCCAAATGGAGAAAGACCTCTCCAGACTGGGAAATAAAACTGTTCCCATTAGACCCGTGCTCCCCAGTCCTTGAGAAGCCGGCCAGGGCAGTGGCAGATGCTCTGTCTGCTGCTGTGCTTTGGGCATAGGGCTGCATGTGGGCTGCAGTGGTGCGGGGTAGCGCAGAGCCAGGGCAGTGCTGGGCTGCCACAAGAGTGGCTGCTGTGCCCAGCCTGGCCCTGGCCCTTCCTGTGGTGTTGCTGCTCTATTAAATCATCTGCTGGGCTGACAGCTCCCCAGGGTCCTCATGGCTTTGCCTGCAAAGCTGGCTTAATTCCTGGCTTTGAAGCAGGCTGGGAACACAGCATGCATGGGGATTTGCAGTTCTCAGCACGTTTATCAGGGAAAACCTTTTCCATGAAAGTTAGGGTCAGCCCACAGCCTCCCCCATGATATGCTTGCGTAAGCGATCGTGTTCACCTGGGTTTCCTGATGTTGCACTGATGCCAGCTTTTTATCTGCTCTCCTCAGCACAGAGGGCATCCTGCCTTACCTTGGGGGCTGTTTTAACTGGATTTGTACAAATCTGGTTGCCTGGGTTGCCTTTGCCCTGGTGCTGCGTTTGGCTGAGGTAGGCCAGTAAGGCAAAAAACTACTCCAGAGAGGAAGCAAGATGCCCATGAAAGATGCCCAGGGAAGAAGGCTGGAAGCTCAGAGTGTGGTGCCACATGCTGGGATGCACCACTGGACCAGGGGGTCCCTACAGCAGCAGCCACTGAGAACATGAGTAGAGACCTCACCCCACCTGGATTTACATCCAGAATTGTGCAGCCAAATCAGGTGGGAAAAAAAATTTCCTCAACAGCTGCATTTGAAGAAAAATATTTTTGTTTTTTCCTCTGAAAGGTTCTCCAGACAAATCTGGAAGAATCCAGAGAGCATGAGTTGGACACAGTTTATGCTTAAAACAGGCAGTCACCTCTGCAGTGATGGTGTCTTATTTCTCCCTGTGGGCATGGCTGCCAGGCAGGAAAAATTTCCTAAACAGCTGCATTTGAAGAAAAATATTTTTGTTTTTTCCTCTGAAAGGTTCTCCAGACAAATCTGGAAGAATCCAGAGAGCATGAGTTGGACACAGTTTATGCTTAAAACAGGCAGTCACCTCTGCAGTGATGGTGTCTTATTTCTCCCTGTGGGCATGGCTGCCAGGCAGAACAATAAATCTTTCACATGGAAGTACTTGACATGGACCTAAATTCACATTCCTTTCTGCAGCCCTCTCAGCTGCACACCAGCAACTGCTTATCTGAGCACAGAGCCTTTCCAGGCTGCTGACACCTGCCTGCCTTGGGTCACAATTGTTCCTTCTTCTTTGGGATGAGGCAGAGAGAGAGCAAGAGGCTCTTCCTGTGGGAGGCTGCACTGGTTTATTTATCAGAGGAGGCCATTCTGCATGCCACAGTGGCTGAACTGTGCTTGTCTCCAGGAGGGATTTGTGGTGTGTGTTTGACCTGCAGATGCACATGGAACAGCCCCAGCACAGCCCTGCTGCTAAGGATTGTAGAATTATAGAAGCACAGAATGGTTTGTGTTGAAAGGGACCTTGGAGGTCGCCTTGTTCACATCCAACCCCCCTGCATGGACAGGGACCCTTTCCACTAGACCAGATTGCTCAGATCTCCATCCACCCTGGCGTTAAACACTTACTGGGTTGTGTTACACCCACAGCTTCTCTGGGCAACCTGTTCCAGTGCCTCACCACCCTCACAGTAAAGAATTTTTTCATCATATCTAATCCAAACCTACACTCTTTCAGTTTGATGATGGAAAGCAATTGAGTGCTGGGAGTGGCATGTACATATTTATTCCAAAATAATCCACTACATGGCAGTTGTGGTGTTTTGGGCCCTTGGAGCTGGAATTTGTTCAGCCTCCTCTTCTCCTGACCTCCAGGCTGCCAGGATAATGGCTTCTATCCTCTTATCTCAGCTGATGCTATCACTGTTCCTCCCATGCCCGCAGACACATGTCATGTGGTAAAATCTCCCTCTGGGGGAAGCTGCTGTGCCAGCCTGGCTGCCAGTGAGCCTGGTGTGATCCTTCATTTCAAATCAGGGTGGAAAGGGGTCAGGAATAAATGCTTCTCTACTTTTTAAAGTATCTTTCATCCAGAAAAGCCAGTACAGTATCCTGCCTATGAACTGTATATGAGAGCTGGCAAAGGAATATTACAGCTGAAACCCCTCTTAGCACAAAGCACAATGCTGGCCTTTGTGAAAACTGAATTGTTCCTACCTCCAGTGTGAGTTTGGGCAAGCCCCTCTCTCCGGCACCACTCCGGGCTAAGGGCACAAGGGCAGGTGTGTCCTTGTCGTTAGGGGTTTGCCTCTTCCCAGCATCTGTCTTTTGCTGAGTGTACAGACTGATTCTGTGGAAACCACTTGGGAAGCTGGTCACTGGACTGCAGCCTGACACCCAAGTCACTGCCTGTTCTGCCACAGAAACAAGTCCCTGATCCTAAGCAGGTGTGTCTGTGTGCCCACAAACACACCCTCACATGTGCACTCCTTCTCTGGTGGCACTGAGGTTGCTTTTTCCTCACACACTGGTATTTTGCTGAGCTCAAATGTCCCTGGCAGAGGGACCCTGAGCAGCATCATGTCTGAGGGACCCAGGGCTGCTTGTCAGAGCTGAAGTGGGAGGAGCAGTGGTTTGCCATTCTGCTGGATGATGAGATGAGTCATTTGGGCCCTTCCACTCTCTTTACCATCAAAAATAAGGTGGTAAGTAAGCGTTGTAATACCAGGCTTAAAATACAACTCTGCAGTTAAAAAAGGAATCAGAATATGCTGAGTTAGAAGAAAAGCACAAGGATCATTGAAGTAAACCCTTAGCCCCGCACAGCATCATCCCCAAGAGTCACACCACATGTCTGAGAGCACTGTCTAAACACTTTGTGGATTCTGCCAGGCTGGTGCTGTTACCACTTCCCTGGACAGCCTGTTCCAATGCCCAACCAGCCTCTGGGTGATGAACTTTTTTTTAATATCCAACCTAAACCTCCTGGCACAGCTTCAGGCCATTTCTCAGGCCCTATCAATGGTCACCACAGAGAAGAGATCAGTGTTTGCCCCTCCTTTTTCCCTCACAAGGAGGTTGTAACTGCAGTGAGGTCTCTCCTCAGTCTCCTCCAGGCTGAGCACACCAAGTGACCCCAGCCACTCCTTATCTGGCTTCCCCTCAAGACCCTTCCCCATCTTCATTGCTCTGCTTTTGATGCTTTACAGTAGTTTAATATCTTTTTCATATTGCAGTGATCAAAACTTCAGACAGAATTCAAGGTGAGATGAGGACAGGTTTGCTAAATATACTTTTTACTAGTGTTTCACTGTGTGCCATAATTGCTCTGTGTATATGTCTGTGGCAAACAGGCAAAAAATGGAAATATAGCGCAGGTTCCCTGAGCACTCTGTTTAAGGGAGGAGTGGGGGGAAAGGTGGGCAAAGTGTGGATGATGCTCAGGTTTCTCTCCAGTTCATCACTTTGGGGAGATGTTGGTGTCCTTACCTTGGGCATGGATTTATTCTCAATTTGACAAAGGGAAAAACAGTAAAAGAGAAAGAATGGGAGTGTGTATGAATGGTCTGCTTTTCACAGCACATGTCCCTCGGCACAGAGGCTGGAGGCAAACCCCACCATTCTGAAGAGCTCAGGACCAGGGGCCACCTCTAAGCTGGCCCCTTTGCAACAAGAGATTGTCATGGAGCAGCTGCCAGGGCCTTGGATGTGGAGATGGCAGTGCCCTGTGTGCCTCCCACCCACCTGTGCCCAGGCAGGGCTGCCGGGTGAGGAGCGGAAACGCTCTGCTCCCCACCCAGCTGTGACTCACAGGGCACCTGCTCTGCTGAGCTGCTGAAACCATTTCCACATGCATGGCTACCTGACCCATTCCTTGGGCAGGTGTCCCCTTGGCATGCGCTGCAGTGACCCCTGAAGAGCATCCTGCCTGGCATGGCACAGTGGCTTGTGGACCACTGCGATGCTCCTCCTAATGCCACATGCCAGCCCTTGCCCCTGAGCTCCATGGGAATGCTCTGCCACCGGCCATGAGACAGCACCGCCTGCATGGCACAGAAACAAGGCGTGGGTGTTGCAGAGATAGCTCTTGATTTGCCCTGAAAACTACCCCTCTGAGTTCCTGACCATCTTTTGACCTGCCCAGACAATCATGATGCTATTTTTGCCTCATCAGGATCTGTGCTGCAGTGTCATTTGAATACAGCTTGCCACTGTGATAGCTCTCTTCCTTCCTAATCTCTCGTCACTGTTGTTGGTCATGTGCAAGAGAGTGACTCCTTTCCTGTGACAGAAGAGTGTCATGCCTAAAGGATTACTTGCAGGCAACCCACAGGAGATTCATCTTGGCAGCCACAGGTTACTTTGTTTTACACAGTGTTCCTTAAACCCACTGTTTTGTCTTTCTAGCATCACATGAAAGAGACTTCCAGGTTCCCTTTTAGTTTCCTCTGCTACTCTTCTGCAGGTTTGGTGCCTAAAATCCTGTGGGAGTTTGCAGGAGCTGAGCACTGCTTTGGAGAAGCAGCAGAGACAAGACAGTGGGAGCTGCCACAAGAGCAGTTTGAGCTTTCACAGAAGCTGTAGGCTCCAAGGGGATATGCCTAAGTGTCCGTGGCTCCAGTTGCTACCTCAGGTGGTCTGTGGGCTGTCTGGCTGTGATCATCATCCCAGAAGCTGTGAGTGAAGCACCCCTGGCATGGGACAGGCAAACTCACCATGCCATCTGCAATTTTCATGGAGATCCACGATGTGGGATCTATTGGGAGGTGGTTCTGGGGTTCAGTCACCTCAACTTCCTTGTCACTTTAAGCCCCAGTTTACTCCCAGGCCTGTCCCTTTCACATGGTGCCATGGTGGTAAGGAGCTGCTGGCATTTATGCCGTGCCTGTGCCGACACCTTCAGCGTGGCTGCTGGAGCACGTGGTGTTGGGAGAATCTCTCTTGGTGGGACAGAAAGGGCCCCCTGGGTTTGTGCTTGGTAGGAGGCTGAGTGGAGCTCTGGAGCTGTTTCCATCAAACCAGAACTTCCAGAGTCCCCTGATACAAAAAGTTTATCTGGAATAAACACACTGTGCTGGTGGGAAGCTGTTATTTGAAGGCTGGCATGTTCACTCTGTGTCCCATCAGGGACTGTCTATTCCCCTGTGGCTGATGCAACCCTGTGCCACCTCCTGGGCCAGTTCAACAGAAATGAACCCATGTATGTGCCTCTGTCTAACCCGAGTCAGACATGCCCAAATGGGTGATTTGTCTCAGTTTAATGATGATGGAGCTGCAGGGTGGAATTGCCTGCCTGGGGGAGAGCACCTTATGCCTGCAAAATAGTGTATGCTCTGCTTGAGAAACCCTTGGGTTTGCAAAGAGATTACAGCAGCCAGAAACACCCCTTCCTAAAGAATTCGGTGGTCAGTAGCCTTTGGGTGGAAGAGAGAGAATTTAATCTGAATCAGATACCTGAGAGATTTCAAGAAAGGAGTGGGAAAGACTGCTGTGGGTGGAATTTCCACCCAGTGCAGGCAGCCCAAGGACCCGGGGCACAAAAAAGCACCAGGGGAGTTTTCAGCAAAGCAGTGGGAATAAAACAGCTGCTTTGCAGGGAGCTGTGCCCCTGGCTCTCCTGGCAAAAGGCCTCATGGAGGGTGGGTGTGAGGCCTTTTATCTGCAATACCATTGTAGTGATAAGGCTCTGGTTCTTGAGAATACCAGAGATCAAGTGTGGAAATCAAACGAGGGCTTTAAAAAGAGGGCTTTATTTCAAGATGAAGGAAATAAAATGGCCACCCTGCCACCCTGAGGGAGCTTTAGCAGCTTTTAAAAAGGCAGCTCCAGCTCTCCACTTTCACACAGCAAAGCAAAATCTGTATTTGATTTGTGTGCATTAAGGGGGCAGAAGAGTCCTGTGTGAATTTGAAAACTCATAAGGAGAAAAAAAAAGAGAAATCTTATGCTAGGTTTAGAATAAACAATGTTTAGATGTGTTTTGCAGCTTGTGTTTTTCTCAGGCATAACCATCAGCAGACTCATCAGACTGAATCATTTCAGAGCTGTGCTTAAGCCTGCTGCTTTATTCTTTATTGCCATCAGAACAGAAACAACTGTTTCTCTTTACCCTTCTTTTTAATTTTCTCATCCTTTTTTAAATGTGTACAATAGAATTGCAGAGTCACAGGATGATTTCAGGGAGAGGGAACCCAAGCCACGGCTAGCTCCAAAGCTAGACCAGGTCCTCAGGACTCTGGTTATGAATTTTTCCAGGGATGGAGATCCCAACTCCTCACTGGGCAATCTGTGCCAGTATTTGACCAACCTCATGGCAAGACACTTTCAAGAAACCAGATTTTCCCTTGTCACAATGTGAACCATCTACTTGGTCCTTTCAGTGTGCATCTCTGGGAAGAGCCTGCCTCTCTCTTCCCTATAATTCCCTTTAGGCAATGGACAACAGCACCAACTCCCCACCACATAGACAGCATTGGGACTCCCCGCTATCACAGTCTCCAAGATGCAACCCCATGGGTACTGAGTAGAGGGGAATTATCATTTCCCTCCATGTCCTGCATATTCGCTTGCTGATGTGGCCCCATGGGTGGCCAGCCCTCACCCCCCACTTAGCAGAGCTCTAAACAAGAAATGATGTGTTAGTCACAGAGTTTGGAGGGAAAATACCATCACTGAGAGAGTTCATTAAATATTTGACTTCTCAAGAAGCTTAAAACCTGTATTTGCTTAGAATAAAACTAAGAGCATGGCTTGAGAAATGAGGAGGAAGGAATGGGATATAATCTTGCAAAAATATTCAGCCTCAGAGAAAAGTATGGACAAATATTCATTGGAAGTGTTAAACAAGTTCAGGTCCCATTCCAGTCAAGGATCTCCTAAGGCTTAAGTGGAAAAAACCTAGCCAGTCCACTAGGATGGGCAGTGTTAGACCTTTATGCTTTTCCCCAAAGTTCAGGTTCCTGCCCCATGGACCAGCAGAAGAGCCAGCCTGGGAAGGGGTGATGCGCACCAGCATCCTGAGATGGATAGCTCTGGAAAGAGGTGGAGGGCAGGAGGTGGGGAGAGACATGGTACTGCTGGGACAGTAGTCTCCTAGAGAGCTTCCCCCATGCTTAACCTCTCATTTTGGGAGCTAAAAGCCCTGTTGTGCAAAGCACTTTGAACAACTCTCTCCTTCAAACTACTCCACTGATTGCCACCTTCACAGCACTGTTGGAAACACTGCTGGAAACCCGGCTGGGCCAGAGCGGCTGTGGCTGGGGCAGGTGCAGCCTCTACAGCAACTGGTGGATGTCCCAGCCAGTTCGTTAAAAAACTTTACCCCTTTTTGCCCTTTGCTCCTTCCTCAAGATGCAACAAACTCATGCCCACTGATGTGGCTTCTTGCTGGTGGCTGATGTCCCATTTATTCTGCTCTCCCATCACAGCTTGGAACAAAACTGCAGAGAGGGAATCAGGGAAAGCTGGCCACATTTTGAGACCTGCTTGGTTCCATAAAAATATGAGTGTGGCAAAACCTGCACCTTGTGTCCCCACCTTCCCTTGCTCATTGAATACCTCAAGTCACCCCAAACATGTACATGCTCACTAAGTCACTGCAGTGACTTCTGACCACTGCTCCTTCACCTACAGGGGGAATGTGGCTGCTTTGATGCCATGTGCTGTGCGAGGCACAGTGTGACTCATGCCTGGCTGCCCTCTAGTAAAGACATCAAAAGTCCCTGGGAGGGTAATTCTGTGCTGGCCCTCCAATTCCCCTGCCTTACTCTCAGGGTGCCAGACACATTTCCAGCACTGTTTGCAGGCTGCTGGTTTGAGGTGGATGCTGTTAAGAGAGCTCCTGGATGTACCTGTGTGGTTGCCAAACTGCACATGGTTGCCATAGAGATGTAGGACACGAAGATCTGACTGATAATCTTCTTTTTTCCCCACCCTTTCTTTCTTTTTTGCATTAAGTAAAGGGAACTGCATAGCTAGACATGCCTCTGAGGAGCTGCACTGAGAAATCTTGGCAGTCAAGTGGTGGTTTCAGATACTGAAGCTGCAAGCAGCCATGTGTTTTCTGGCAGACAAGGGTAATGCTCAGGGAGCAGCCCTGCTCCAGGATGGGTGGTGGACAGAAGCTGGAGAAAGCTTCAGCTCTGCTGAGACTGCTGCACAAGGTGGGAGTGAGCTCAGACCCTGGTTTTGTTATGCACCATCTCTCCACTCCCAAAATATATGATCTCATAACAGCAGAAATATCCTTTCCTAATTAATAATCCACCTTTGTGTCCACAAAGGTCTGCCAGCTATTTCTGCCAGCAAATACTGTTTGCACTTTACAGCATGCTAGGGTGTGATCTTTGTCTATATAAACTTGATTTGCTCCTGTAGATCCTGGATAAAAACAATATAAGGCCTCATTCACTCCAGAATTACCAACTGCTTGGCTGCTGGCACGTGCCCCAGTGCTACTGATTTTTGAGCAATCCTGCTAGTGTAACTCTTGTTGCAGTTGTGTTTATAACACGCTGTCTCCTTTTGCTTTGGAAGAGCAAGATCAAGGCACAAAAAATCACACAGCAAAGAAATACTTGTCCAGGCATTTTATCAAAGACCATAACAGAAGCATTTAAGGAAGTGTTGAAGTGTTAGGAATTTAAAGAAGCAGGGCTTCCCACCAGAGCTAGAATTACCTCCTCTTTTGGTTGCACAATGTCCTCCTAAAATGGAGCCTCCACCAAACCTTGTGATTGCTGCAGTGTGAGCCCAGCCTAAACATCCAAGACGAGGAAGGCCTTTTCCATTTTGGAAACTTTGCTTTTTCCCAAAGAAGCCACCCTTTACTCACCATAGGGAGTCCTCCCCCATGTCAGCACTGCCATTAATGTCAGAGGAAATGAGTGCATGCCCAGCAGCATGGGACAGCCTTGCACAACCAGGCCTAAATATAAACCCGACATAAAAGATAAAGTCTCCAGTAAATAAAATTGTGATAGCTTGGGGCCCCAGCCAGCTCGTGTTAATGTTAGGGGGTGTTGGCTCTCCTGGCTTCCCTTCAAATCAAATGCATTCAGCACATGGCTGAAACATAGGGGTTTTTTTCTGATTTGAAAGCATTCTTGAAACAGTCCCTATTAAATGGTGTTTCAAAAGTGCTGTGACATGAGACAATGAGCAGTATGGATATTCCTCGTGCTCAGCAGCCAGGACTCTCTCCCTCCCTGCACAGCAGTCAGGACATTTCCTGCAGCAGCCTGCTGCCTGCCAGCTGGTGGGATGCTCGCGGATGGACACCACAGACACACCAGCGTGCTGGGCCCCATCAGAGGGCAGACATTCGGGTTAATTACCTCCCTGAGAGCCAGACTTCCAGAGCGTATAATTCAACACAAATTAAATTGCTCATCAACAGGTAAGCAGCTGGTTCACTGGATTTGCTAAGAGTCATAGTTGGTGCTTTCCTATTCCTGTGTTTTGTTCTTTGACACATTCCAAAATTTAAGGTCAAGATGGGAAGCAATGATCCATCCATGCTGCATGCCAAAACCTGCTTTCAGACTCCAGCCTCATAATGTCTTCAAATGGCTTTGTGTTGGAGGGTTCAACTACACACCATGTGTAAAATTGCTCTGGCACATCCCTTTTCTGACACTCCTCCAGAAGGAGACATGCCTTCACAGACAGATTTTTGGGCAACCCAGCTGCTGGTCTGGCACAAGATGTGCATTTTTGCAATACAAATGTGTGCAGTGATGATGCTTGAGCTTTCTTGCGTGGCACTTGAAGGGTGTAAACCGACTTGAATTTATACTTGAAGGGTATAAACCAGCAGCAGCAACAGATGGATCTAATACTGGAGATGCTGTGGGCCTCGGAGGATGTGTTGGTGCTCTCACCTGCCACTGGTGACTGCAGGAGATACCTCACACCTTGTGAGACATAGGGAAATGTCCAGCCTCTCAAAAAAATACCCCAACATTAAAACAATGCATCAGTTTGTGTCCTGAGCTCCAGAGGGTCTGCAGGACCTTTTGCACTGGTTTCAGCGAGAGAAATATCACCCTGCAGGGTGGTGGTTTGCAGAAAGCAGCCTGGCTTGCCCACACACACAGGCAGAGTTTCAAAGGCGATGGGGATCAAAGGAAAAGGCTTCAGACAAAGCCACAGCACAGAGTACTAGGCATGTTAATAATTTAGGAACCATCAAATGTAAGAAGAGTCAAAGGCAGGCACTGAAGGAGTCACGGGGCATTCGCAGTGAGTGCATCCCAAGGCAGGAGACAGGCACCAATGCAGGGCAAAGGGCTCCCGCTGCCCGGCTTCCCCTGCTGGCTCACCGAGGGAGTGACAGACTACCCTCCCTCTCCGGAGGGCCTGGAAGCAGGACACGTTCAGACTTGTGTGTCTGTGGGAATAAAAAGCTCTGGTTTTGCTGGCTGTGTATGCAGAGCCTTTGGAAAGTGGTGAGTGCACAGAAGATGGCCAGCTGCCATTCATCCTGTGCATGAGTGACCTGAACCTGAGTATGCTGAGAGTACCCAGCTGGTAAAATGAACATTTTGCGTGATAGTTAAAAATTGTTAATTAATATTATTAGGGGGATGGATTTTGTCTTTGGAAATAAAAAATTCCAAAAATTTTAAATCAAACTTTAGTTACCATGTGCCACAAATCTTCCTTAAACTGAAAGTAATGAACTTCAGCATGAATAGTGTTCTTAGGTGACTAATGGGATATTGAAAAACTCACTTGGTGATTTTTAGGGATGAGCAAGAGACGGTGTAAAGAGAGAGCCTGTCAGAAAAGTGCTTGTAATCCTTCAGTGCTGGCTGCATGAAGAGATGAAAATGGGAACCTGAAATGGAGCTCCTTTATAAACCCATCTCACAATATTAAGGCATAAATTTTAGAGCTAGCCCACATAATGGCTTTCAGTGTCAAGTCACAGGTAGGATCCATTTTTAATGGTACTATTTTTGCTGTGGTGCTTCTGACAAATGGTCAGAGAAATGTCAGTCTTGGCAGTCCATAAAATTAGCAACATCTCCCTAATAAAGTTAAAGACAGGAGCCACTTTCTGAACCTGTAGGGGCCAGAGCAGCCCTGATTGTGCAGCACAGCTCAGGCTCTGCAGTGCTGCAGGGATGGCTCTCTGGGGCAAAACAGAGTCTTTCGAGGTCCTTGTGCCACAGCCCTTGCTCTTACCAGGTGTGGGCATGCACAGCTCCCCTGGGCAGCCTGTACCAGTGTCTCACCACTCTCACAGTAAAGAATCTCTTCCTCATCTCCAATCTAAACTCACCCTCCCTCAGTTTAAGACTGTTACCCCTAATCCTGGCCCTGGTAAAAAGCTTCTTTTCATTATTCCTATGAGTACACTTTTAGTACTGAAAGACCACAATTAGGTCTTTCCAGAGCCTCGCCTCCTCCAGGCTGCACAACCCCCACTCTCTCAGCCTTTCTTTGGCTATTCCACCCTTCTGATCATTTTTGTGGCCCTACTCTGGCCCCACTCAAATAGGTCCATGTATTTCCTGTATTGGGGGTCTCAGAGCTGGATGCAGCACTCGAGGTAGGGTCTCAACAGAAACAAGTAGAAAGAAGGGAAGAATCCTCTCCCTCCCCCTGCTGCCCACGCTGCTTTGGCTGCAGCCCAGGGTATAGTTGGGTTTCAGGGCTGCAACCATACATTGCTGGGTCATGTCCAGTTTCCATCCACCAGTGTCCTCAGGTCCTCTGCAGGGCTGTACTTGATGCATTCATCCCCCAGCCTGTGTCGATACCAGAGGTTGTCCCAGCCCAGGTGCAGCACCTTGTATTTGGTCTTGTTGAACCTCCTGGCAGTCCCACTGGTGCACTCTTCAAGCCTGTCCGGGTCCCTCTGGATGGCATCCCTTCCCTCCAACATATCAACCACACAGTTCAGCTTGGTGGTCTGCAAACTCACTAAGGGTGCACTCAATCCCACTGTCAGTGTCACCGATGAAGATACTAAATATTACTGGTCCCAGCATTGACCCTTGAGGGACGCCTCTCTTTACTGGTTTCCATCTGGACATAACTATAACTTGCTGGACAGAGCCATCCAGCCAATTCCTTATCCATCTAATAGTCCATACAGTATCTCTCCTACTTAGTGTCAAGAATGATGAAGGATTGCACCAAGGGCCTTAGAGAAGTCCGGGTACAACTGAGCTGCAAATCTTGCACAGTGGGAATATGCCGTGAGTCAGGGCCGAGCCCAAGGGGCCAGCAGCCTGCACAGTGTGCCCTGCATCACCATGCCAGGCACAGGATCAGCCTTCAGGAAAGAGGAGCAGGCTGGGGGCGAGGGGGAGGCCTTAGAGAAGTCCAGGTACAGCCCCTGCTCTGAGCTGCAAATCTTTCACAGTGGGAATATGCCATGAGTTGGGGGCTGAGCCCAGGGGGCCAGCAGCCTGCACTGTGTGCCCTGCATCACCATGCCAGGCACAGGATCAGCCTTCAGGAAAGAGGAGCAGGCTGGGGGCGAGGGGGGAAAATGCTCACTCACACCTAACCTTGACAGGCCTTTTTGTTTAGGAGTTCCTTAAGGTTTGTGCCTACACCCACACTTATGTATATATGCCAACTTATATAGATTTCAAATCCAAAGTGCAAGTGCAAAGGCTTTTAAAAGCAGTAAAGGATTTAAAGGGTCCTACTAGGAGAGATGCTGGTGTGGAAGAAGAGAGAAATAAAGCTTTGCTCTGGCTGGGGGAGCAAAAATATAAAAGACCTGCTGTGGGGAAGCCTGGAGTCATCTTTTCGTCCATTTCCAGACTTCGTTACTGCACACAAATTGTGGTCAGTGTCTGTGAAATGGGCTCAGTCAGCCCCTTTCCCACCATGGGCCCTAATGTCCTCTGCTCACAGGCTGCCTCTCACTGCACAGCACAGTGGCAATCCTGCCACCTCACACTACCAATATAAAAATAACATGAAATAACAGAAAATTAAATTTGGGTCAGTGGCTACTGATTGGCAGTGAATGGAAGGGGTTCAATTTCAGAGAGGGCTGGCATCAGGTAATACAGCCCAGAGCTGGAGCTTCAGGAAGTATTAACTACAAAATATGGGGTTTTTCTTCTCTTTTCTTTTTCTCTGCATCTTTTTTATTGATCTGTGAAAGGAGAGCGCTGCAGATGCAATATCTGAGAGCTGGTGATATCCTCATGCCTTTGTCTGCAGCTCTTTTCTCTGTAATTGTTTCTGGCTTCCTCTGTACTGTACCTTGGGCTTTTCCTGGAAGGCCTTTTAGCCATCTGAAATTAAAGGTTCTTCTTCATCAGCCCTTACCTGAGCTTCTTGCTTCCATTACTAACCAGCAATTTTCTTAGCACCCTGCATCAATTCAGTTTTGCCATCAGAATTCAGGTGTTCCATCTGGAAAAAGCTACCAGTGGGGAGGCTGTCACCTCTTTTTTTGACCCCAGCCCTCCTCCTTCTCCTCAGCCAGCACATGGGACACTGGCTGGGTTTCCATATCCTCCTTCAGCACAAGGAGCTGGAGTGATGTTGCACACCTGCATTTCTCTTTTTGCAGTGGTGAACCAGCACAGCTCGCCTTAGATTTCCATTTTTCTGGGGAAATGGGTGGGTGTCTGTGTATGAGTACCTGTGTGCTCCAAGCTGAAGGAGGGAAAGCCTTGCCCTGCCTCTCACACCCTGTCCCCTCCTCTGTGCCGGCGGTGTGGCCCCGTGACAGATGGCTGCTCAGTTTGCAGCAGTGCTCAAGGCCGGAGGCATTTCCCAGGCAGAGTGGTAACCGGACACAGAGATTAGCTCTGGCTCCTCTCCATGTTTAAATGAACTTCCCCTAATTAGGGAAATTGCCCGTGCTTACTCTTCAGACAGATCCTCCCTGGAATTATATGCATAAACTCCTCGTGCACTGCTGCACACAAGCCCAGTGTGGGGTGAAGATTATCCCAAGCCCTGGCCAATCCCACCTCTATGGTGGTGGCCACATCACTGCCCAGGCTTTATGCCCTTTTACCCCCTCTTTGCTCTCTGTGCTCACTTTGGTCACATCTCATCCCCTCTTCAGCTGGAGATGTGCAGGCTCCTCTTCCCCCATCTCTCAGAGGTTACCCTAACACCACCAAAGCCATAACCCCACACCTAAATTTTATTATTCACCAACCCCCGCTCAAATCCCTACAAGGCCAGCTCATTAAACTTCCTCCCTTTGATAAGCATGTACAATTTTTAGGAGAGCTTAAGGAAGGACAGCTTTAGGATTCTCTGTATGTTCATATTATATTGCCACATTTTTTGCTCAAAACAGACTTTTTGTATATGGCAAAGACAGTGCTGCGAGACAAATTAAGTCTGGGGAAAAAAAAGGAAGAAAACCAAACAAATTAAGCTTGTTAAGCTTTACAGAAAACCATTGCAAGGCTGAAGCAGGACTTAAAAGCTGGGGTTTTCAAAGGGCCCTGAGGGAAGCAGCCCTGGGACTGACACTGAATTTAATTTGCTCTGTGCTGAAGGAGGCAGCTTTGGAGAAATGCCCATATGCATACTGATTCCTTCAACAGACACTTTACCAGGTTTAGCAAAAATTAGGAGCTCCAGAGCAGTCGGAGAATCCTCACGATGAATAAAGGAAAGGGTCCCTCTGGCTTAGTGAGGCCTTCACAGAGCACCATGGCTTTTCTTTTAACAGAGACATTACTTTTTTCTTAGGAGATGTAATAAGAATTTATCTGTGTACACAGACAAGAGAAAACATTTTCAAACTGGAAAAAAAAAAAACCACCCCAAGCCTCCACAAATTGCAGATAAAACCTGTGTAAGAACAGGAAATAAATTTTCTGTTAATAATCCTTAAGGTTAACAGATTCACAAGAGTCAGTCAGTGAGAACAGTGCCCAGCTCTGACACCTGCCCTCCAAAGCACTTTTTATTTTGTGTCATTTTTTAATTGAATGGATTTCTCTTTTTCTGTTCTTTGTATTGCAGGCAATGCTTTGGATGGCATAAAGAGGCACTGAGCCAGAACGAGCTGGAATTGAAAGAGATCTGGGGGAAAAGTGGAGCTTGCCTGGCTTGAGGATATTTCTTTTCAATGTGGAAAGAGACCAACCAAATAGGCAGAGTTCCCTACGAAGGAAAAGTCACCAAAACCTAATTCAAGTCCTGGCTTCAAAGCCTGGTTCCTTATCTAAATGGCAGGACTTGTCATCACAAGTACAAGTACAGTCGCACAGAGAGAAATAGAATAATAAGAGTGAAAATGTATTTAGTGCTTTTAATACAATGTTGTCAATCTGATTTATTTCATCTTGAATTCCAGTATCTGGAGCTTTTGTTAAGGACCAAGAGGCTGCAGTTGCGCAGCTTTAGCAGCATTGCAACTTTTTGTTACATCATCTTCTTTCTCTCTTCTGTGTGAAAGAAGAAAGCTTCAAACTCCAAGTCCTGAAGATCAGGCTTCAAAGAGCTTATGAAAGATGTTTAGTTTCTGTTTAAAGCCTCAGTGTTTACAAGCAGGATGAAGATTTTAGAGGTAACCAGGTGAGCATCTGGGACTGGTCAGTATGAGACATGCACCATAACCAAAAATAAAACTAAATAAAAGAAGTTGCCACATACATGATTGTTTTTTTTTCCAAACAGCAGGATTTAATGTCAACTTCATCATGGGAAGGAAATGGACAGATACTGACAGTTGGATATCCTGCCTCTACTTAGATTTGCCCCAAAAGCAAGATGATACTGAATGTGTTGGGTGAGACTCTTAAACCTGATAATAAGGTTTGACCTCCATGCAGGAAGAGAGGAAGTGTGGCATCTGTGAAGCCTCAAGCAGATCTTTGTGACTCCCCCGATACCCAGATACCGTTTTGGATGCTGCATATCACCCACAGAATCTCTCTGGGTACTGATGTCTCTCTGCAACCAGGCAGGGCTTGTGACCTGCCACACAAGGCCTTTGTTTTCCCCTGGAGTACTTTTGCCTGTGTTTGCCCTGTGATTGGATCTTTGATTGGTGGCAGAACTTAATTTCTTTCTAAATTTGCCTGGGAACTAATCCAGTTCTTCCAAGCGCCAGCTATTTGCAAAGAAGTAACGACGTCCTGGGCTGGAGTAACTGTGGGGCCAGCGATTAGCTGGGCAGCCCTCCCTGCTGCCTGGCAGGGCCCCCAGAGGGCACAGCTTTGTAGTGTCAACACACTCGGTACACTTCTCAGAGCCACCGAGCAAACATGTGCCCAGAGCGTGCCGCAGGTAGGCTGGCTGGCCAAGGGCTGCTCCTCCTTCCGCAGCGGTGTTTAGTGAGTACATGCTTTTGTTTAAACAGGAAAACACATTAAGAGGCACTTCATCCTTGAGTGTTCCTGTCTCTGCTGCCTGCATTCCTGGCTGGGGTGTTTAAAGCACATTAAGTGCAATGTGCTCGTGGGACCCTCTGATTAAAATACCAGGAGCCAAGAGCTCTGGAGTAATCAGCATGACTCCTTAACGGAGAAAAGACCAGTTCTATTCAGTTTTTTTATCAGTGTTTCCTTTTCTTTAGGTTTCATGGCCTCTGTCTGATGGTCTGTATGCTTCCCTTAGAGTTCCCAGTGGCCACAGCGATGGGACATAAGATAAAATCCACAGTCACAATTTTCAAGTGTGACCTCTGCTCTTGGGGTTTGGTTTCTTTAACTTGCACAGTATGAAAGTTTCCTTCAGCCTCAGCTGAACTTCTGTGTTTCTTGTGCTGCCAGGATTAGTGCCCAGTCACTGAGCCAATGCTCTCCCTGTGTCTGTTTTCCTGTGCTAACCATGGATAGGATGGCTTACAGAAGAGGATGATGCTGCATAAGGTGAATTTCAGCTGAGGTTGCTCTATTTTCAGATGCCCAGGTTGAGGGGGGTCACGGTATTTGACCTCTGTGACAGAGCTCAGCAACAAATCTGGTGCTATTAAAGTGTGAATTGAGCAAAGTCACTAATCACCCAGCCAGTCCCTCCTCCTGGTTACATCTGTAGTGTAAAAGCTGGTTCTGTTCTCTTCTGTTCAATGGGGTAATACAGATTTACAGCAGTGCAAGTCTTGCCCAAATGTGAAAATTTACAGATGTAGTTGTTCCAGAAGAATTGCACCTAAAGCAGTCCTTGATTATTACTCCAAAACTAAGCACAAAATTATGTTCTTCCATGATATCATGGAGTGGATACTTTGGCTGAATGCAAGAAGGTGTCTCCTTACTGAATCTGGGTCCCCAAACAGCAGATCCAGGGTTCCACAAGCATTGTGGACTGCAGAGATGACAGCAGAGCTGCTTTCTGTGACCTGCTGTGTATGTCCTGGGAAGGGGTTCAGTCTACTCCACCTTCATATCCAGAAGACTCCCTGCCACGAGCCCAGTGATCACTGATGGCCCTGGACTCACTTTGCACCAAGAAAAACTCTTCCAAGAGCTCCCACTGTGACAGGCATGGAGAAGGTCTCACCCAATACCCTCTGAGTTTAGCACTGGGGATGAGACACAGATCTTATCTGTATAAAATTTTAAAAGAAGAAACAAGTAAAGAAAATGCAACCACTGATTCTTTTTAACATCTTTTTCCTCTCTTCTCATGAACTGGGATAATTTTCTCAAAGAATAAGGTTTTGCCACCTCCATCTGATAATCTTTCACTCAGACCAAGACACTTCTCACCTGCAATCATGGTTTGTTTTTTTTCTAGCAATCAAACAAATCCCTGCAGTACAAAAGGGAGGTTATTTTACCTCCTTGTCAGTAAATAAGGTTGTTGAAGTGGGTTTCCATTGGATGCACTACAGCAAGCACTAAGGTTAACAACTGCTTTTGTTGGTCCTTCAGCTTCTTCCCAGCAGGCTGGGTTGCAGTTGTCAGAGACCTCCTGCTGAACCAGTCCAAGGCTGATCTGGTTCCTTGTGGGACACCAGGGACACAGCAGTTTAAGAGACTTGCCAGAAACCTAAGGTGTGTCTCAACACTTCTCCCAAATGATCACAACACACAAGGTATATTGAACTAAAATCAGGGGAAAAAAAGGGCACGGACCTGGAGGTAAGCATGCCAATATTCACACCAAAATAAATAGATGGAGTACCTTAACAGAGTTTGTTCTGGAGCAGATGTAGAACAATTTGCTAGGTAAATTTCCAAGAGGACATAAAGCTGGTCAAAACCGCCCATTTTTACATATACTTGGGAGATGTGTAGGGAAATGCTTTGGAAATGAGGAAAGCTCTATTTGCTTGTCCTGGAAAGATAAATATTTTAAGGTTTGTGATTCTGATTGTCAGCAGCTCACCCGAAAGAGTGCCCAGAGGCCCATTTGCCAATAATAATGATCAAGTTACAGGATTACGAGGCCCAACCCATGAGAAAACCAAGCAAGGAAGTCAATATTGTTCGGCACCTCTCTGTGTGTCTGCACAGTTCAGGTGGTGCTCTGGCACTGCACAAACACTGCCCTTGGTTACAAGAGCAAGGTGCCCCACAAAGAAACAGCACCTGGAGAACCAGTTGACCAAGGAAATGGAGGCTGCTTTAGGAAGAAACCTGATGTTTGTGGTGCACCCAAAGGAAAGCCAAGAGGAGCTGCCACTGCCCACTGCAAATTCCAAGAGGGTAGGAAAAGCTATTTAAAGTAAATTCTGGCACTAGAAAAGAATAAATTATAACTTGTGTCCCCAACAGCTCAGGTTAGAAGGGAATATCTCTCACCACTGAAGAGACATCTTGTGAAGTCCCTGAGCTCCCCAGGGCAGTCTTGGAGGCTGGAATCCCTTTGGTGAGCTGTAGTCCAGAGTAGTTTGAATGCAGCAGTCATTGGCAGGCAGGGACTGGAGGGTTATCCCAGCAGTGCTCCCTCCAGCAAGGGAATTGTGGAGCAGAGCAACATCTGCTTCCTGCACTGAACTACCAGTCATTGGGCTGGCAGTCTGCAGGGATCCCCAGGATCAGCTGCTGGGTGAAACCACATCCTGGACACTGATGATGTCCAATGTCCATCAGACAATAACATCAATTGATCTCCTTTCACAGAGGGCAAGAAACCTAGAAGAATTAGGCCTGGGAATTTCACTCTCTACCCCAAGCAGAAATTAGTCTCATGGGTGAAAATAATGTAGCACAGCCAGGGCTGGGCAGTTGGCAACACTGGAAGCCATGCTGGTCTCATTCACAAGGAGGAGCAAGTGGGGACAAAGCTTGGAAGGAGCAGCTACCAGACACATTGCATCTGGGAAACCCTAGCGAGCCAGGCAGCCCCTGAAGTTGTCAAGGGTGTGAGTGGAGAAATGGCAGCAGGGATGCAGCAAGGACCCAGAGACCTCAAGGACCAGCCTGAAGCCCTGGCCGGGGCTGGTGGCAACCTCCAGGCCAATTTCCTGCCCATGCATAAGATTTTTCCTCCAACTTTCCTCAATTTAAATCTGGTTTTATATTGACAACTGATATAATGGTCTGGTAGCTTGCTCACCCTCACCCTAAGATTTCTGGTGCCCCAGATACAGCTGTTGGAGGAGACTGCAGTGACCCCATTTATTCCCTGGTTATCAGCAGCAAGAATGGCATGTCCACGTCAATTCAGCTATAGCCATCTCTGCTGATAATTTTTGTCTCTGGAGGAATGTAAATATTCATTTGTCCTTCCCACTAATGAGGGGTTTTTCAGATCTGGGATAGCCTCACTGAATTCCATGGTGTTATTGCTGGGTTAGAAAGAAAAAGTCCCAAAGAGGTTGGCCATGCCAGGGTTTTCCACACCCTCCAGCTGGTTTGCATGACAGGAGTTGTTTGGGTTTTGACTGTATGTCAGTGCTGGGGTTTGCTCTGACATGTGAGGGCTGCTCCAGCCCCAGGGCATGGCAGCACCTGCAGGGAGATAGGCAGTTCTGCTGGGAAAGAGCCTGCCAGAGCTGCAGGAGCTCATCTGCTGCAGCCCTCCAGGTCTGGGGACAGCCAGTGCCTCCTCCAAGCACAATGTGCTGCACACCAGGGCCTGAGCTAGGCTGGGTAACACCTTTTACAGTGTGCCAGCAGAAGCTGATTCATCTGTTCATGAAGTGGCATAAGACACATTATTTGCATCCACAATGATTATATACCACTAGACAGGGGTGAGAACTTGTGAGAGGAACAGCCCTGCAGACACCAAGGCCAATGAAGAAGGAGGGGGAGGAGGTGCTCTGGGAGCTGGAGTGGAGATTCCCCTGCAGCCCACAGCACTCCCTGGGGGAGCAGATATCCATCTGCAACCCACAGAGGACCCCACAGCACAGCAGGTGGAGGCCCACTGGAGACTGTGACCCTGTGGAAAGCCCATGCTGGAGCAGGCTCCCAGCAGGACCTGTGGCCCCATGGAGAGAGGAGCTCACACTGGAACAGGTTTGTTGGCAGCAGCTGTGACCCCACTGGGGACCCACGCTGGAGCAACCTGTTCCTGAAGGATTGCACCCATGCTGGAGCAGTCTGTGAAAAATTGCAGCTTGTGGGAAGGATATTGGAGAAGTTTATACAGGACTGTCTCCTTTGGGAGAGACCCCATGCTGGAACTCACATGTGTGAGTGTGAGCACTCCTCCCCCTGAGGAGGAAGGAGTGGCAGAAGCCAGGTATGATGAACTGAGCACAGCCCCTGTTCCCTGTCCCTCTGTGCTGCTGGGGGAAGGAGGTAGAGAATTGAGGAGTGAAGCTGAGCCTGGGAAGCAGTAATGTGTGGGGGGAAGGTGTTTTCAAGATTTACATTTATTTCTCATTATCCTATTTTGATTTTATTGGTAATAAAATTAACTAATTTCCCCAAATCAAGCCTGTTTTGCCCACGACAGTAATTAGTGAGCCCTTACCTCAACCCACAAGCCTTTCATCACATTTTCTCTTCCCTGCACAGCTGAGGAGGGAAATGACAGAATGGCTTTGGTGGACACCTGGCATCCAGTCAGGGTCAAACCACCAGGACCAAATAAAATACTGTGTTTTCTTTTAAATGAACTCCGAACTGTTCGGAAAATGGGTGAGATGAGGGCAGCTAATGAGCACATTAATCAAAAGGGAGCAAGAGTCCTTCCAGACATTGATTTATACAAACAAAGAGGGGAATGACAAAGGAGAAAATAACTAATAAAACACTGAGGAATTAAATTAATTTATATTAAATAATAACTGAGATTTGACTTTTTTTCAACAATCAACTTACTTTTAGCAAAAAAAATGGCCTGGCTTCCAAGACATGATGAAGTAAATCAGGATTTGTGGGATTCAATTTCTGGAGCTCCTGAGTCCAGAGTCAGATTTTTCAGGTCTCTGATGCCACAATGAGGAGCTACTTTACAGAAAGATCTGTACAAAACAAAACATTTCAAGGAGGGTGAGATTATAAGGGGCTTGGCTTGCTCAGTCAGGGCTGACGGACATTGTGAAAGACCTCAGCACCAGTTTATCACCAGTGGCATTGCAGCAGTCCAAGGCACTGTGTAAAAAACGTGGGAGAGCCTGGAGGTTTTGAAATCTGAGCAGACCAACACAGAGCACAGAGGTGAAGAGACTTGCCCAGGGTCAGAGTGCAGGCTAGAAGGGCAATTAGGTCAGATGCCCTTGGCACTGTATGTTCTCATTGCATGTACAGTTGGGCAGGACTGCCTTAGGGCTCTTACCTACTGCGTGCATTTTTGGCCTGGTTGCTGCAGACTTAAGCTTTGCATTCTGTCAGCACCATGCTTCCCTCTGGCACCCAAGCAGGAGGTTCTTCTTTTCACTTCTTCTTTCCCCAGATGCACACAGCTTTGGGCAAAGGGCCAAGAATGGCAAGTTCTTCTTTGCAGCTTCCTCAGCTGAGTTAGGCAAGACATTAAACGGTTCATGCCCCCTCTCCTGTCCCCATTTGCTATCTTATGACTTTATGCAGGGTATCTTTCAATCAGAATTAACAGCCAATGTAGAGGGTTGACTGCTGGCCAAACTCCATACTGATAGTGATCTCTGGAGCGGCTGACCTGCCATCCCAGCTCCAGCGCTGCAGATATGGTGCTGGAGCAGCCTGGCTGCCACCACACTCCAGTCCTCAGCACAGCTCTTTGCAGAAGTCACAGCTGAGATGCTGCTGTTTCACAGAAAACTTAAGTGGTTGTCTTCACTGAGTGCCCAAGCCACAGTGTGCCTGCCCTGGAAGAAGCTGTCACTGCCTGACACACTCCCTCTCACTTTTCTGAGCAGCTATCCCAGCTGCCACGTGGGAGCCTGTTGTCATTAGTCACAGCCATACCAAATGAGAAAGGGCAGTAAGAAACTGAGGGTATTTTGAATCAGAAACTATATTGTAATGCTTCCTCTTGAGGTCAGCTGGTCTCTGCCCAGGCATGAAACATCACTTTTCTCTTCCCTTTCCTCTGTGCCACCGTGATCCGGGGAGGGTGCTGGCAAGGGCAGAACCAGGCGTCCAGCTCCCAGGGCTCCAGGAGCTCAGAATGCTCAAGCTGTCTCAATGCCATTGTGAAAAGCAGCAGGCTGGTGGTCAGGGGCACACACTGCCCTGCTGTGAGGGTTCAGGCACCTGGCACAGCACGTGGGAGCCACTCAGTGGGTGCCTGCCCTCTGTCCTGTGCTGGCGTCTCATGCTCCAGATCCCCTGCTGCTCCATTTATGACCCAGCAGAAGAGCGTGGTGGCACTGTGGCCACTGGCTGCACAGGGCTGCCTGCTCCCCTGGCTCTGCCACCCCACTCTTTCCTCCCCTCTCATTCAGCTCTGTGGTGTTCAGCACAAAGCACTCCTTCAAGGTGAAGGTCTCTTCTGGAAGAGAAGTCTGGAAGAATGACCCAGAATTGTTTTCAGCTTCCTCCATAGATGACAGCCCTTGGATAGCCCTCTCAGGAGTTCCTAGGCTTGCTTTGGGGCTGCCAACTTGGCTAGAGAAGATTTTCTGTATGCAATTAACCATCCAATCTTTCTTTCAGAACAATTTGCTCTGAAGAAGAAGCTGCAGCAGGTTTGCTGTGCCAGAGTGTGCCTCGCCCCACAGCTACAGCTCACAGTGCACTGCACAGGCTCTGGGAGGACTCTAGGTGCCAAGGCATTGCAAACTGAATAGGGTCAAATCTTCCTTAACTCTGCAATTATTGTATTTGCCTCTCCAAGCCTCCATCTTACACTTACCTACAGTTTTTAGTAACACACTCTGGTCAAAACATTTGGGTGAGAGACAACCAAGGCCTCCCAGGGCAAGATGAGAGGTGAAGCTTGTTCAGTCCCAGCTCTGACCCTATGTGTGTGTTTGGGGAAATAATACACAGGCACATGAACTCCTAGGCAGCACTGGCTGCCTCTGGCCAAAATGATCTGCTGGCCAGAGAGCACATTTTATGGTTCCTGTGGTCTTTGGGGGACTGGAGAAGAAGGTGTGCCCACAGGACAGGAAGGGCCCTGGCACAGACATGCTGCCCACCTTCCCTTCCACCAGCTGGTGCAGATGCACAGGAATAAGCTTTACAGCTCCTGTGAAATCTCAGAGACGTGCCTTGCCTGGTTGGACATGTTTTGTAAGGTCAGGGAAGGGCCCCTGTGGCTGTTGAAATTGCTTTCCTCTGCTAAGACAGCCAGACATGGGAGCGGGGAGGAGTGTGGCTGCGCTGCCGAGTGGGCAGCAGACCCGGCATGGCAGGAGGTTTGTGTTTTCCACTCCCTGCTTTTGAGCTTGTCTCTGAGTTTCTCTTTGTATCATTCCCTGCGAGCTCCTGCATTAGCACAGGGGACCTCAGCTGCTATTGATGCAAAGCCATATGTTAGGGGCTCACAGAGGGGGAAATTCGGGATACATCAGCACAGCGCCTGTGGAAGAGCAGAAAGAGCATCCTCCTGCCCAGCATCCTCCCTTTCCCACCAAACCCAGACACACAGTGTTACCCTCTTACACCTCGAGACTGCACTGTGTGTACAGACCTCTGCTTCCCAAGGGGTTAGTCATTCCTGTAGGGATCACCTGTGACACAAAAGGCTGAGCATCCCTCTCTGCAGCCTCGCACCGGGACACCCACCCTGTGTCACGGCTGAGCACCTCATTTTTAAAAATCATCACTGACACCAAAGGCTATGCAGTACAAGCTGCGGGGACGCGAGGGGACCCGGCTTTCTGTCGCCAGCAGATGGCATCGCCACTCTCAACGCCCTGGCCAGGGAAACCAAGAAAAACGTCTGCTTTTCATTTTCATTTTCTTTTTTTTTTTTTTTTCTGTTTGTTAAATTTTTGATCGTTTGGGGGGGGGGGTTTTTTTTTTTTTTTTTAGGTGCGGATGAGCCCAAGGCTGCAAAGCACTTTATGGGTGAATTTAGAATATACATCTATAAATACTGATTTTTCTCTAAAGATCTGTCCTTGCAAAACCTAATGAAGGAATGCTGCCCTGTTTATTCCCAGGAAATAAATGGTTGGATGTGTAATATGCCAAGCATCCTTATATCCTCCTGACCTGAGAGCTGAGGGTACTCAGAGCCTTGGGTCTGACTCCAAGAGGATCCAGGAGCACACCTCTTAGGCAGCACCTCTGAGTGCTGGTGAGGTGACAGAGGAGCGTGCAGGATGCTGATCCCAGCCTGCTTGCCTGCCAGCTCCTACATTTCACCCTGCAAAGCACTGCCCAGGGAAGATGGGCTGTGCCTCCAAAAGCTGAGTCAGTGAGTCAGCAAAATACGGCTGACTAAGCACTTCCCTGTCTGATGCTGGACATCAACCACAAAGCATGAATGACTTTGCATTTATTAGGCAGAATTACTGAAGTGGCTACAAGCTAGCAGCCTAAAAATAACCAATTGCTCCCTTTCAAAAGCAAATCCTTATTAAGCTCAGGTGATAAAGATTTCAATTCCTCCCTTCCCACAGCGAGGCAGATTTTTCTGGGAGGAGCATAAGCCAATATATCCTGTCATCTCCACTTACATGCTGCTCCTACCACGTCAAAGGGTCAAGCATGTTATGTTTTGTATGTACCATTAATGATTAACTGTTTTCTGTAGAGGAACTAGTTTTTCTCTTGGCTTTTAAAAAAATAGACCTTGAAAGATGAAATGGAAAACTATCCTTGGGTTGGTTCCAGTGGGTATTTATGATGATGGCATTGATGGTATGGAAGATTAGAAAGAATTTGGAATCTCAGGCTTTTTTTTATTTTTTTTCTCTGATCTGTTCCTGGTAGGTTTGAAAATGGTTAGAAAAGCATGCAAGAAAAAACAGGCTTGTGGCTGGGGCACATAATTTCCTGGTCTGGTTGCCAACTCTGTGACCTTGAATGGGTCACTAGGAGAGCAAAGCACTTCTGTTTTAGGGTTTAAAAAGTTCAGGTCAAACTCACAGAGAAAAAAAAAAACAAACCCAAGTCAGTATCATCCCCTGAACTCTGGGGCCAGGGCCTATGAATACCACATGTGATGGAGCATGAATCATTCCACATGTCTTGGGATGAGATGAAGTGCTTTTTGGGAGAACCTACTCAAAAGAACAATTTAAAAAAGAGGTTCTCAACTTGGCCTAGCTGTTTGATTTTGAGATGGCTGAAGGAGATTAGGATGAGTCCTAGCCTTATTCTCCTTGGGACCTTGCCTTGCAGCTGCACTGGCTTGTAGGCAGGTACCTCAGCTGGCTGAGGTCGGAGAGCTCACTGGTGACTCCCACCTTGGTGGCAGGGATTGGGCAGCACTGTCCCCAGCAGCCCTGAGCTCGCTGTGCTGGGGCTGAGGGGGCCCCTGCAGGAGAGTGGCTGCTGCACACAGCTCTGCCATGGCCATGGAACCCCCCACCCACGGACACCAAAAGGACCACAGAAACAACCACCTTCCTAGAGAATCATAGAATAGTTTGGGCTGGAAGTGACCTTAAAAGGCCATGTAGTCCAAAGCCCCTGCAATGAGCAGGGACATCTTCAACGAGATCAGATTGCTCAGAGCTCCATCCAACCTGACCTTGAATGTTTCCAGGGATGGGACATCTACCACCTCTCTGGCAAGAGGTCACACCTCTCTAGAGCTCAGCTTTCACACAAGTATCCCCTGATGACAAAGGAAAATAAAAATAGTTATGACCAAATTATTATTTTAAAGACACCCTCTGGTCATTGGGGGAGAGATGGAAGCATGAATAGAGAGTCACAGATTAGTCAGTTGCTGTGCACAGAGACTGTATTGATGGACATGTTAAAAATATCTTCATGGCTGTAAGCCAGAAACCATTTTGTGTCTAAAATGGGGATTTCATTTCCTTTTCCTTTCTTTTTTTTTTTGTTCATTTTTTTCTGAAGGACCCTATACACAATAACTATGCTGAAGCTTCAGACTTTGTTGTGAGCCAGGGAAGGCTTTTTTCTGCTCAGAAGCTCACAACAACATTTTAAATAGTGTGAGACAGACAGACTTGCAGGTAGAATCCTGCTTCACTGCTGCAAAGCTCACTGCACTGGTGAACAGAAAGCTCAGCACATGGCCTCTCCCTCCAGCTCTGCAGGGAGCTGGTCTGTCCTGGGGAAGAACAAAGGGTTAACATATCAAATCAGAAAAGGACAGGAGATTCTGGGAATTGCTAGTTGTGTCTCTCCCTTTAAAACAGGGTCTTAGATTAGATTTTACAACTAGTTAAGCACCATCTTATCCATTCACTGCATCCTCTCTTATTTTGTAATATGTCTTTGGAACTGGGGGCACCAAAATTGCACCAGGCTCATGGACTCCACAGAAGAGTGTAAGAATCCCATTCCCTGCTCTGCCAGCTATGCCCTTGCCAGTCCAGCCTGGGAGATGGCTTGCTTTTGCTGCTGCTTACTCAGACTTGTGGAGCTGCATTTCTGCTGCTCAGAAATCATTCAGGAGGCTGATTTCGGTGACAGGTACACAGTAACATGCACGGATCTGCTTGGGAGGAAATGTGCTAAATAATTGATACATACTGGGTACAGCACTACAGCATAATCTGTGCTGGATGCAACAAGACTGTCGTGAAAGAGGCAGAGGAATTAAGGACCTTTTGCCTAGGAGCAACAAAATTTCAAATCATCATCCAGGGAGTTAATCCTTCCCTTCAAAGCTTCCAGATTTATTTCAGCATATAAATAGAATGTATTCCTCAAAACGGATATAACAATCAGAAAGCTTTTATCAAAGGTCCCCAATTAGTTTTTTGCAAAATTTCAAGACATTGTGTGCAGAAAGCAGGTAGGTTTTCTCTGGCATAATGGTGGTCCTTTGTGAGACATGACAACGGACTCCCTAATTAATCTTCGAAATGTCAGAGCCTGCTGGAAGTAATTGGGCCTGACAGTTCAAGGGCTAATTAACTTTAAACCTTGAATTTTCTCTTGCTTTCTCCACAATTCAAGGTCACTTATTTCCTTTCTTTTTATACAACTTTTATTGTTCTGTAGTGTGTTCTGTTCATATCTGATTTTCTGTACACGAAGATCAAGACTGAAGGTATTAGGTGGGGTGTGGTGCACTGTATGAATCCTCAAGGAGTTTCCTGACTTCACAAGAGAAAAAAGCTGATGTGAGCAGAGGGCTGGTCCCTGGGGAGCAGCTCACTGTGGGAGATGCTGGCTGCAGCCTCCTGAGACATCAGCAGTATCCAGCAGCATCCAGCAGCAGGGAGCAGGCAGTGTTCTTGTGGCTGGGTGTCCTGTGGAGTGGAGCCAGTGTAATCCATCATCACTGCTGCCCCAGCCAGCAGCAGGGAGCAGTTTTACAGCCCCAGAGAGCTGCAGTTTCCCTGCTCAGCTTTATGTGAGCAGCATTACGTGTGCTATAACCTGCTGTCTCGGCAGCCTCCTCTGTCCTCCTGCATCAGGTCTCCTGGGGCTGGTGTCCCATTTGTTTTTCTTGCTCTGCAATCTCACTCGACCCTTGGCTGAAAAAAAGATAAAGGACTTTTGCAGCAGAGGCTCCAAATCTTATCTCCTGCTGCCCGTACCTATGTTGAATGACCTTGTGGCTATTACTAGAAATGCATGAAAAGCCTTTTCTCTGGTTGACAGGTTCAGTCTCTGGTCACTCATGGATACGGAGCACGTCTTCATGACAGCAGTGTGTGCATAGACTCCTGAGCTGACCCCTGCATCTCTTTGGTTTCCACATGGCAAATTAACAAGGACAAATGAGGCAAAGAGCTGTTTAGGAGGCAATCCCTACAGGTATACCTGAGCTGGGAGCTGTGGGTCTCTGGCAGTGGCAGCAGGCTCCTGTGCCCACTCCAGAACGCTGCTGGCACTGAACAGGTCCCCTCCAGGGCACAAGGACGGGTGGTAGCCTCCCTCCACTACCTCCTGCTGCTGGCAGTGCAAGTCACAACTGCCAAACGATTTTGGTCCCTTTCTGCCTCATACATAGCTGTGCTGATTACATTTGCCCTCAGTGCAAAAGACTGTGAAGAATGGGAAGGAAAGCTGATTATACAGCAAATTATTTGGGGGGAAAAGAGGGTTTCATCTGTCCAGGTCTGATCAAAACAAGGCTGCGATTCTGGGTGACTGAAGTCAAACCTCAGCAGCAGCCATGTCCCATCCAGTCATTAAATTCAGACACACACACCTCATACCTGAGAAGAATCATCTGCACCAGAGATGAGGGGCTGGAAAAGTTGTATCTGATTTCCTCACTCTTCTTTTTATCCTCATTTCCTCTCCACTAGGCTTTTCTTACAGCTGCTACACAACCCTCTTTCTCCAGACAATATCTAATCTGTCTGTCACAGGCGTATCAAGATGTCCCTTGAGTGTGGTACCTAGTGATGACTGACAACTGTCATTAAGCACTACTCCTCAAACGACAAGGCTCATTTTGTTAACAGGATTGCATAGATTCAGCCTGCAGTCTCAGAAGGGGAAAAAAATGCCATATGTTCACATAGGATTTATATAATATCTCCTTTTGCAGTCCCTGTAATTTAGTAACCCAACAAAATTAAGAACATATGATGATACTAACCATATATTTCATACATTTTTTGTTGGTATGCTTTTAAGCGTTCCATCAAAGAAAAGAATGTTTGATCAGATTCAGGCTGTTTTCTTTCACTAAATGTTATCCAAGTCACTTCAAAGTGTCTGAGCCAATGAAATAGAGGTGAAATGTCAATGGAGAATAGTTTTCTGAAAAGTTACTATCTCATGGTAAAGGAGCGGTGGTGGTGGTGGAAAGCAAATACAATGATGCAGAGAGCAAATGGCAGAATGAATCCTTTCCATACAGAAATTGGAATTTTTCCTCTACAGTTATGGCTTCTTTTTGTTCACACTCTTCTAGGAAGGCCATATGAAAGCACTATTAATTTCAGTTTTTCCTGGTCACCTTCCTATCCTGTGTTGAATGATGCTGTGATGACAACACTTCATCACCACCAACTGAAATCAGCTCCGCTATGAATTAAACTACTTATTCAAGTGAGGGAAGTCAGGGGCTCATCAGACACAGGAATCCAATGTCAGAAGTAGTAAGTTTTTTGTTCAGGCTTGAAAGGATCCAGAAATGTAAGGAAATCACCTCCACCAGCTTCCCTTCCCCAGTGTTGCAAACAAGGCATATGGTGACATGTCAGGAGCTGGCGCTGCTGAAAGAAGGGAAATGACTTTCAGCAAAGAGCTGCTCGCCTCTGTTTGCACGGCTGAAGCTTACATTTATCCTTACTTTGGTCTGAACACCCTCCATGTCCTTGCCCCCAGCTGTCCTGCCTGGCTCTGGCAGCCAGGAGAGCCTGGAACCTCCTTTGTGCAAGTAATGGAGCAAGTCCACATTGGACGCTCTCATGCAGCACCTCAGTACATTTATTTTTTCTGCCTCATGGCCATGTCCTTTGTTTCTCTGCACAAACTATGCCACACGCAGAGATAAAAGTCAAGAGAGGAGCATTTCTCTGCAAAGACTTTGGTATTGGGGTGAAATGCTGCTAGAAAAAAAAAAGTAATTTGTTTTCCTGAATGAAGTCCAGCTCTGACAAGGCAAGGAGTCACTCCAAAACATACAGGTAGTTCCATTAGCTGAGATTAAGGAATTTTGTAGGCCTTTGGGATAATTTTCTTCCTTGACTCTGTGTGAAATAGTGCTCACACTAAGCCAGAATTCACCTTTGGGCTTAGCCCTATTATTCTTTTGAAAGAAGTTGTTTCTCCCCTCCCTGTCACAGGTGCATTGGGAGGAATGAGGGGAAAGATGAGGGTATCTGGGCTCATGACTGTAAGTGTGAAGACTGGCACACTAGTAAGTCCTTCCAGATACAGATAAGCATGCTTTGAGCTGGCTGCAGTAGAACTTTGTGTACTCTGGAAATAACCAGGGAGGAGAGCAGCTCCATGATCATGCCTCCATAAGCATTGTGTCTACAGGGATCTGTTTCTGGGTACTCCTACATTTTCTTTCTTTGCTCTTCATCAATTCCACGAGATTCTGTTTCATCCATGAGCAGAAACAGATGATTTTCATTGTGCATGCAGCAATGAGCGGGAGTGGTAATATTTACTCTGTCCAATGTTTCTTTCTCTGTTTTGTAGAGCATCCCTGGAGGAGTGTAGGAACGGCAACGGACCTTCTGCTGCTGTCTCCAGAGAGAGGAATGGCTTTACAGACACATTTTGGCTGAAGGAAACCCCAGCATTGCCTGTAGTGCTGTGCACTCACTTTCTAGCAAGAGGCTCAGACAATAGTCTTTTCCTGATGCCAACACAGATTTGTCCTTTTCCTCTCTTCCTGCAGCCCAAGGACAAGTCTGAAGGTAACCAGAGAAGGCTTTCTGCTCTCCATGCCGGAAGGCATTTGGGGACAGTGCTGGGAGCCAAAGCCAGCATGTGGCCTCTCTGGGTGTGAGATGTGAAGTTCAACATCAGGAAGAAAATCCTCGTGGGTTCCTGTGCCTGGGTCTTATTACAAAATTAAGTCATTACATTTTCTGCTTTCTGTGTGTTTTGATTTTTAAAAGGCATAAGCACTTTCTGGTTTCAAAGTGAGAAGCACTAAATACAATACTGCAAGAAGTGGCTTTTGAGTGTTGCTGTCTTTATTTTCAAGCAGAGTATTTTAGCTTTGGTATAAGGATACATTGCCAGATTTCACTATACAGGATATAAAAGCTACCTGTGGCTCTGCACCATTGCCTGCTCTTTGACTTCACTGTGTATAGGTGAGACCATTATTTTCACTGTGTACAAGTAAAAGCTTATTGGTACAGTGAGAATTTCCAGTGATTAATGCTTGAAAGGTAAGACATGGATCCCTTGATGAGATATCACTGTGCTCTAGCAACAGTAATAACTCGCTTTGCGATTGTGTGCAAAGGGGTTTGTTGCTCTAAGAGCAGTAAAGTGTTTTGTTGTTCAAATATTATGAAGGTTATAAGCAGGAATGATCTGGCAGCAGGAATACCACAGTACCACATCTCAACTGAAGGGCAACCAGTCTTTAAAGTTGATCTGGCATGACATGAAGTGCTTGGATTTTTAGAAAAGGAACAATAAACTCTGTTGGGGCACCCACAGCCACTCATTTTGTCGTAAGATTAAAAATTTAAGCTTGGGATTCTTACCACTGAAATTTAGCTTTTCAGGAGTCAGGCATCTCATCTTAGCCAGCCATATTGGCAGCCTGTCTGGTCAGAGAAGAGAGGGATTGCCAAAATATGGTTCACCCTTCTAAAGACAGCTGCCAGAGTAGATGGGATGGCTTGCCCTCTGCTCCTGCCTTTTTTTTTTTTTTGTAGTTCATTTGAATCTTAAGGTAAACACCAACTTTTCAGATGGCTTTGAGGTGAATCCACTCTGAAATGCTCAAAGTTGCTGTGCAAGACTTTTCTCTGAGGTGAGGAACTGATATTTTCTTTGTGTGATTATGTTGTTGTGGTGTGTTTTTTTGACCAGCATGCTTGAAACAAATGTGAAACCTGTGAAGAAACTAACAGATGGGGTTTTTTTCTGGCTTGGTTTGTTTTCTTCTAACGTGTGTCAGTATTTTCCAAGGGAGGTGTTTGATCTGAGACAGGCTCATATACCAGAAAAGGTTTGCACTGATTGTGCAGAACACAGAATTCTGGTTCCCCCTCAGGGAAGAGAGGGTGGTCACAGACCTGAGAGCAGGAGGGTCAAAGAATAGAGTCTTGGCATGTCCTTTGCCATTTGCTGTCCTCTGCCATGGGGTTGACTTAAAAAAAGTCTACCCAATCCTTAATTTGGTAGATTAGGAAAAGAAGCTATCCATGCAAAACTGGAAACAAGCTTTCTTATGCCACTTGCTAACAAGTCTCCACAGGACCTAATTTAACATATTCATTTGCTCACAAAAGTGCTTGAAGAACAACAAACATGTCCTCTACAAGGACAAAGAAACACTCTATTCCCATACTTTGTTGATCAAATTAATCATAAAGGTAACTGTATCCTTCCTTGCTTTATTTGCACATGTATATTTGATTCTGTATGAGTGAGAGTACCCATAAAACTAACTAACTCTTAACCAAAATACCCCAGATGTCTACCACAGAAGACCCCACCAAATTAATTCTACAACTATGCAAAATGTCCTGAGGGCCAAGCACCAGGTAATATCATTCCCAGGCAATAGATATGGGGAAAAGAAACAACTGGCTTTACTCATGCACACACACACATATATACTTCTATAAATATATATTTTGATAAATGTAGTTTTTTATGTTCACCTCTCTGATCAGTACTTTTCCTTGGCTGCAGAACAGCTGAAGATTTCCTGTTCCCAGTAGGAAGAAGTGGATGCCCAGACTCTCAAGAGGATTTAAATAATGCAATACATGACAAGAGCATCCATCAACCACTGCTTTACCTTACACAAATTCCAATAGTGAGTGAAGGTCAGAAATGGGAAGAGACTATCCCCATGAGACTTTTGACAGATCTGGTCACCTAATGTATGAGAAAAGGGCAAGGAGTGTTTCAGAGTCCCTGTTCTTCACAGCTGCAAAGACAGGACTCAGTCTGAAAATGTGAGGAAAAAACCCAGACCTGCACCCAGACCTGCCACACTGCAGAGCTTACAAGCAGACACCATGCTGAAACATCTAAGATGGACTTAAACCAACCACTTGAGCTTGACATTTAGAACAGACCACCTGAACAGTTCACTAATTTCCTGAACTTAGTTGCCAGAACAAGTGCTTAAGCCTGATTTTCAAGGTCACTCTGTGCATGACCTGATGGCTGCCTTATGGCCACAGGGAGAAGTTGTCACTTCCCCACCCCTGGCCAGCAGAAGTCAGTCCCTTACACAGAGCACACAGCACAGACTTTCTCAGGATAGATGGATTCCTATGGGATGTGTCCCTGGGTATCTCAGCACAGGCCAATAAAGTACTGAAAGCTGTGCTTAGTTTCCACACATAAAGATCCTGGAATTAATGATGTTGTTGGGATTAAGCATGTGCAAAAATATTTTGCCCCAAGAAGGAAAAGCAAGAGTGTGAGAACAGAGAATATTGATGAAGAGACAGATGCACACTCTGCTACTTGCTTAAAGAAAACAAAATATTCCGAACAAGATTAGACACACGCTGCCCAAACTATTCAGCTACTTGTTAATCAAGCTGTAAAATATTGCATCAAATCCTATTAAACTCATTGGAAAGTATTTTTAAAATGGGATAACTACTCTTACCTTTTAAGTTTCTTTTTCTAATAACTTCCAGGTCTATAGAGATTTCATGTCTACTGTCACTTTGATTATTTATATTTGCTAGCATGCAAAACCATTTTAAGAAATCACCTGTCTTTACCTTAGAGGGTTGAATAAAATGCTTAAATGCCAAAGAAAACAGCACATTCATTTATTTGTCAACATTCCCTGATACAGCAAGCCTGAGATGCATCACTTGGATGCTTATTGTGGAGAAGGAATGGCATCACAGATAGTGAAATGAAAATGAATCTAACAATACATGCCAGCAGCACAAAAAAGAAGAAAAAAAAATTGTTTCGCAGAAGAATTCATAATGAAATTCTTTAAATTGTTTCTTCAAATTAGTACAGCTGCCAGCCACCTTCTTGTTACTCAGTGAAATGAAAATGAATCTAACAATGCACGCCAGCAGCACAAAAAAAAATTGTTTTGCAGAAGAATTCATAACCAAATTCTTTAAATTGTTTCTTCAAATTAGTACAGGTGCCAGCCACCTTCTTGTTACTCTTGACACAAACTGCTACAGGCTGTTATTTATTTAAGTATTCAACTGCAGAAAAGAAAAAACAAATGTGGAACAGAAAAAAAAAATCTCACCACTTCACACACAAAAGTTCAAATTCTACAAAATATTGCCAGTGGCTTAGAAAATACAGTTGACACAACAGTGGCTCATGGATTCTCATGTACTTTCAGGAGGCACATGTTGCTGCTGTGGCTCACCAGGCAGGGGAGGGACAGTCCAGTGCTGGTGAGACCACAGCAAACACATAATGCTCAACTCTGCACTGATCTTTCACCTCTGCACCTGTCTCAGTACCTGGGTGGCACATAAGGACTAAGCCAAAACCAGGTGTTAGAATGGGCAGGGTAAATGGCTGCATTTTAATGAGAAAGTATTGCCTTAGTCCCTGAGTTTATGAATTGCTTTGCTACATGTTCCTCTTTATTGCTCTTCTCCATCCTACTGCCTGCAAGTTACTCTTAGTTAATACTCTTACACTTCCCTGCTCACACTGTTTTTCTCATGTCTTTTCTAGCCTGACTCATATTTTCAATATTCTACACTCAAATGTGATTAAGAGTCACCAGATGGTATTACTGGAGATGGCTTGGCTGATCTTATTTAAACTGGCTTATTTGAGACCAGTTCCTTCCTGAAAAAATGCTTATGGCTAAGTGTGACACACTGCCAGTTTCAGTTGTGAAGATGTTGAAGAGTAAAATCTATTTTGTGCAAATGAGTTTTTTTTTTTTTCAAGACTGGTATGTGGGTTCTGCCTCTTGGTTATGTCTCTACAAGCAAACAGCCAGGAGCCTTGTAAATCCAAAATCAATCTGTGGAGAAGTTTGCCTATATTATTAAATTTGCTTGGATCCTAGAAAGAATTGTAAAGGCCTGATACTCTTGGGAGGAGGAAAAGTCAAAGCAGCGTGAGAGCTCTGCTGGATCACTGACAGCCTACAGGAATGTGCTGCTTTGAAAATCAGTTCTTTATCAAGAGGTTTGCAGGCATATATTGCCTGCAAAAGCTAAAATGGAAATGCATTTTTTGTTTCATCATGCTACACACAGTAATCAGGAGTGGAACAATTCAGTCTGATGAGAGTTTTCATTCCTTTTCTTTTAGGGAAAAAAGAAAATCTGAATAGCTTTTTGTTTTTCAGCGTTTGCCTTGTTCCACCACTCTAATGTACAGCTTTCACTCTCTGTCTCAACTGCCACTTACACACTTTCTAAAGCACAGGAATATTAGTTTTTCATACAAAAGGGAAGAGGTGTTTCATAAATAAGGAAAAGCAGGAGTTCACTTTTACTGCAGTCATTTGTCACAGAAAGGGCAGGGTGAGTGAACAAGATCTTTATATAGTGGTATTTTTAATACCCTTGAAGTACTCTAATATTCCATGTAACCAGTCTCTGCTTAAGAACTGCCTCTTGCTGCATCTACAGAGAAATCTGCAGCGGTGAATTAGGAAGCATACACACATCACATACCATATTAAAGCTGTGAAGAAAAAGAGATCTAGGAATATTTTCTTCAAGCTTTCATGTCTTCTTCTTGTTCTTTTTCAACAAACCTATAACAACCAGCTCCCTTACTGTGTCCTTGGTGTCCTACATAAGGATCTTTCTGGAAAAAATGAAAGGTTTTCAGACCTGATGCAAGTCTCACCTGGGTAATGGGACTCTGCCCATACAGTTTAATAGCAGCCAGGCTGCACCCCAAGGACTTGATGTCGCAGACTCCAGAGCACATGCTGTGATCACTGAGTAGCCTCATTTAGCAGAACAGGCAACCCATAACCTTCTCACCTCTCTTGGGAGAGCACTGAGGCGTTTCAAGTGATGCCATGATTGTAAAGCTTCCAACGTTACTCCATCATTCATCAGTTTGAAAACCGAGTTAATTAAGTGACAATAGAAAGTGTTGTGCTACAAAGGAAACAGAAGAATAACATTTTCTTGCCTTGAGGTAATTACTATTTAAGCCTTGATCCTGCCAAAGTTTCTGCACCTGCTTAAGTATGTAACCAGTTCTGCTTCTGTTAGGTAATTCCTTCAGCCTGTGCCCACTGACTCCAGCCATGGTGGTACTACTTTCATGCTGAAGGTTCAGCATAAATGTCTGCAGCCTCCCTGGCACTGGATCTCAACACTCCGGAGCATGAACAACGCCAGGGTCTGGGTGGGTCAGCAGGGAACAGCCCTGAGCATCAAATCATGGCTAACTTTCCAGCTGAGCAGAGTGGGGAGCAGAAAACACCATGCTGGTGGGAGAAGTGAGAGTGATTGGAGAGATTGGAGAGAATTAACAAAGGTTAATTTGCTGTATAATCAGCTGTATAAAAATTAAGCATCTAGACTTTTAAAGGCTTTCAAAATGGTCAACGGAAGGAAGTCAAGAATCTTATCTAAGAGGTCAAAGTGATGGATGTACCTTGCTTCACTGATAGAGGCTGCAAAAGTAGTTTAGATATGATATCCAGTATTTTTAGAGGACTAGATTTAGATGAGTTGAGTCCCACCCTTAGAGTTATGCTAAAGGGAATCTGAAAATGTGGCCCAAGTTTTTGTGTATGGACAAGAATTGACACTATTGCTCCTCATCTATCTGTTGTGCCTGCAGCTGGCACCCAAGGCACCAGCCCACTGCCAATGACACACACAACATAAGCCAGCAGTGCTGATGTCTGACAAAGCCTCCTTTTGTTGAACTTTTCTTTAAAATAATTTTAATAAATTGATAAAACTAAGATTAATAAAAACAAATAAAGCCCTTTCAAAGCAACTTCACGTACATAGAACAAACTCAAACATGGTAAAACCTGTCCACTCAGTCTTTCAGATTCTGTTGCTCCTTTGCTGACAGTAAACCAATTAGAAGACTTCTAGTGCTGGCTATTTTCGAAGCAGTTGTCTCTGCAACACAAATACCTATTACTGTACACAGAGGCCTTGGGACTGGAATGAGAAAGGGAGGTTAGAATGAAATCAGGCTCTCTTGGGTTTCATGCTCATGATGAGCAAAAGTGAAAATAGAGAAACAAAAAATCAATCCCAACACTGGCGACATTCAGGACCCAAGTGACTGTGAGCTTGGGAGTAACATGGAATTCAGCTTCCTATTAATTTGCTCAGTCCCTAACATTATATTTTAAGACTGGAATCACTTGATTATATCAATGGAGTCAAAGTCCTATAAAATTATTGTAAGAACTTAATGCAGCCCAAAGCCTGTTTAAAAAAAATACCTATCTTCAAGATTCCATTCCCCAGAGCTACTACTTTTTTTCTGTACTTTCCCCTTTAAATCTGAAAGAAAGGGGGCCATTCATCAAAACAAAAAGCAGTTATTCAGTGTTTCATATACTGACAACATTCATCCTCAGGAAGTCTTTGTCGATTGTGCCTCGCATGTATAGTAATAAAGTAAAAGAAACACAAAACTGTGGTGTCTCCATATCCTATGGATGACATGAGACTGTTGTCCCATTATGTTTAAACAATGCACCACCACTCATGGAGAGTCTCCCCAACAACAGTGACCAGTTACCAGAGGTCAACCAATCTCTTTAGCCAATTAAAAATAGCATTTCTAGACAGTGCTTCATTCAGATATTGTTTCTGATCTAAAGACTAATGAATGATAGAAAATAAGGCAAATAAAATATTATATTACATTGACATAACTTATGTAAACAACAATTAACTCCTCAGTGCAGATTCTGGGTTGGGTTTTTGTTTCAGTTCAAGTAGTATACAATTAGATTTGCATGTAATCTATCTGAGTGCTTCAGCTAATTTAAAAAGTGTTCAGAGTATTAATATGTATGTGTGCATACAGATTGAGAGCTTTATAAACATATGTTTAAGTATATATACACATGCATATAAGTAACAGCCTGAAATTACAGGCATATGAAGGTCCTTAAATTAAAAAAACCTGAATAGTTCTAATGTAGGACAGACAACAGACATGAAATTCAAAGAAGCAAAGATTATTTCTTACATCAATTTAGTATATTTAGTACTAATGTTATAAATAGTAAATCTGAGCTATAATGGAAGCTCACTAATGTTTAGCTGCCCACTAGAGACCCTTACAGTAAAAAAAAAGAAAAAAAATGAACTTAGCTGCCTATTAGTGTAAAAAAATAACCTGCTGCAGTCAGCAGGACAGAGGGATGATAAAACACAGTTGGTACCCCAGGGTCCCTGCCGATTCTGGCTCAGCACAAGTAATAGGCTACACTCAGCCTTGGGCTGCTGCAGCTCATGTAAGGCACAAACAACAGCTGGGATCCTGGTAGCACCAACAATCTGAGCTCTAGCCTTCATGTTTAACACTTTTACAAAGCCATTCTCCTTTTACATCCTTGATCAGTCTGAGACAGATACCTGGTGCTTTTCTACTGTTTCTTACTGTTCTTACTGTTTTCTCTTTCTACTGCTTTTTCTTATGGTTTGGTGTCACACTAACCATACATTTTCCTCCATTTTTTTCTAGACAATTTCTTTTGCACCATTGAGTTCTGCAACAGTCATTCCCCAAAGCCACAAATTCTTGTTCCTTTTTCTGCAGAGCTGTCATTTCATTTGATATGGCACTTTTCATGATCTTTGACCTCTGGAAAATTTTAATAATTTTTGCCACCATAACTCTTGCAATCAGTTGTGTAGGACTTCTTAATTTCCACATATTTATTTCCTGATATTAAAGAGCATTTTACTGTTATGTTTTGTTAAATTCAAGTTTCAAGGTCAGAGCTGTAGTGTAACCTCAATGCTTCCCCTAGTTCCCCCTCGTTGTCAGGAAGCTGATCCAGGATGGAAGCTTTTCTGCTAAAATTTCTCCTTCCTGTTTCTTAAATACTGTAAAATAAAGGACCTTTCCCAACTATATTTTTCTGTATGAGCTGGACAGATGTATCTGTTTATTCCTATGTATATGGATAATTAAACCACCTCCAGAACTCTGGTGATTTGAACCCTCTCTAAAACACGTCTGGGGGCTTCTTGCTCTTATTCCACCTTTGTAACCTCTCCAACAGTCCTCACCTCTGCCCTTAGGAGTTACCCGACATAATTTGTGACATCAGTAAGTGTAACACCACTATGCCATATCTCAGAAACACCCGCTAGAGTGGCAGAGCACGGGTCCTGCCTGGTTCAGCTGCATCAGGAAGGTCAGGAATAACCTCGGGCACTCAGTGTCACTCAGTTGTTTCCTATCATCTTCTGTTTGTACACAAGTACTGCAGATGTGAGGGGGGGGAAAAAACCCTTAAAGCAAATTGGGACATTCAGAGGAACAGTGTGAGTTGGTTTAAACTGGTTCTGTGTTTTTATTTTCCGGCAAGATCAATCTGATGAGTAACTTAAAAAAAACCAGATAAATAAACCATGATTCTGCCTGGCAGTGTGCATTCTAAATGCTACAAAATCTCGGAGGTCCTTCTGTTGCCTTCCTGCTGGCTCAGAGAAAGGTGAGGACCTGAGGAATGCTGTTCCCAGAAGCCTGCTGGCATTGACTGAGAGGATGATAGGACCCACATGCTGGTTTGGCTTCACACAGGAGCAGCAAACAGGCAAAAATCAATGTTCTTCCAAGGGGAAAGGAGTCAGTTTAGTAAAAAAAAAAATAAAAAAAAAAAATCTGAACACAGAAAATCTGAGTTTTTTGCAGCAGCCAGAATGAGAAACCAGCAGAGCATAGGGGCAGACAGCGGGTGGCAAGCATTCTGTGGGATCCAGCCCTCATTTCCAGCACAGCTTTTTGCCTGAACATTTCATTATAAGGTGCCTGAATTCAGTGTGTCTGAGTCATACCGAGTTGAATGCAAACTTGGCTCTGTAAGAGTTAAAAAAAAGAAAAGGCCACATATTTCTACAAAGGTATTAAAAGTATCCTGTTGAGTAACCTGGTGTGCTCCTTGCTGCCCTGGATATCTTGCCGCTGTGCCTGCCAGAGAGGGAAAGAATCCTGATCTGTCCCACGGCCAAACACCAAATAATTAAACCTTTTGTCTTGGGAGCCTTTCACCTTCTCAGGGTGCTCTGAAAATCTGGAAGCAAATCAGAAATCGCCTTAAGAAAAATTTCCTTATGGTGTGTTACCTCTCCTGAAGATGCTCCTGTTCACAGCCTGCCTCAAAGGGAAAACACTGGAAGAGAGTACTGGGCTGAAATCTTCTAATGTCACTCATGGGATGCAGGCTCAACATGGTCTCCAACCCCAGCAGTAACAACACTCAGGAGAGAGTGCTGCTCTTCTGAAAACTGGCAATCAATCAGTTTCACATGTTAACAGTGGGTTATACTGCCATTAAGGCTATAAATGACATGAAGTTTTGTGCTCCAGGGCATAAACCAGCCTGTCTGGCAGCCTTGGCAGCAGTGGAGACTTAGCAAATAAGATGATTGTAACGTGATTGTCCACTGTGGGGGTCTGTGTGTCCTTCTCTGAAGCATTTGATGCTGGCCACTGCTGGAGACAGGATATCACATTGGCTGGACTACTAATCTGATTTAGTATAACAGACCTTTTATTCCTATTAAGCACGTCTCAGTACAGAGTCAGCTTTCAACTAGTACTTAATGGCCATGAAACAATCTGCAGCTCAGTCTGCTCATAGATACCTGGCACAATTCTCCTCTAAGGGAATACAGAATGGCCAAATTCTACTTGTGTCATATGTCATGTTTTTTAAATAAGGAATGAAATATTAGTTGCATACTTAATCAATTTCCCCCATGAATTGCCAAAGTACTGATGATGAATGATTTTGTTCCTGGATGTCCAAATTCAAATGACAGTTCTGCAAAGGAGACAATGTAAATAAGATTTGTGCACCTGAGTACAGGATTAGACCCCAAAACCAGAATAGCATTTTAAACTTCCTATGTTGCTAGCATTCCACTTAAACAGCATTTTCTCTTTTTTTTTCCTTGATCTTTGGATGTGGAAAAGATTTCTTTTCAGATGTGTATGCCTGTAGCACTTGCTTGGGATTTATCTGCAAGCTGATCAGACTTAGCCTGTGGTTATGCTTTTGCAGGGTCCCTTGTTCTAGACAGCTACTGCTGACCACAACTCTCATTTCCTCTCGCTGCAAATGTGAAATGAATACTATCATAACAGCATTTCTTAATACATGCCAAAGAGAAAATATAATTTTTCTCTTTTATATTTGACCACCCTGCATTTCAAGTATATGGCCTCACTTCTACAAAACTGGTAGGTTTTACCCCTGTCATCATATATAGTGCAACTTCTACCAGAATCATCGTTCAGCACGTCTTCTTATTTATTTGCCCATCACACAATCACCCTGAAGTGATGTCCAGCATGTACCAGTTGTACTAGACCCTCCATTCATTTGTGTTTGGTCATCACAGATAAGAGCCAGGGGAAAAACCAATCAATCATTCTAATGTGACATAAATACCAGCTGTTGGGCAAACCCAGACTTATGAACCTTTCAGAACAGGACATGATATGTACTTATACTGAGCTGTGCCTAATACTAGAGCATTCTGGCCAGCAGTCATAACTGGTAAAAAGGTAATTGACATCTCCTGGTCAGTACAGCTGTGTATCAAAGAGAGGAGCTGATCCTCATTTATACAACACTTGGCAGAAAAGTTGACCAAGTCAACTGCATACACAAAGTAGAAGGGACTCAAAGTAGTCAGGACTCCTGACTCCTCCTGTACCCCAACGCTTCACCAACACATGATCCTTCCTCTTATTGGACTGCTAAAACAGAGGCAAAAAAGCAAAACCCATAGAATCACGCTGGTTTCTTTCCTGTGGTTATGCCCTTTGGTTATGCCCTTTTATCATCATGCATCACAGAGTAGTTCCTCCATCTGAACATTGGAAAGAGCCAGCTCCAGCGCAGCAGATGTGCCCTGCTGCTGCCTGCTTGCCTTGCTGACCCTGCATCCAGTTTGCCTGTGCTTGCTGCTGTCCTTACTTGCCTGACTTGCTTGGGCACATGGACTTCTCGATTTTCAGTGGAAGGGTATTTCCACAGAATCTTTGGCAATCCACCCTTTGAGCTGCAAAGGATTACAAAGCCCCGCTGTCTGCGTTGCCTGCTTGTAGCAGGGGAGGTGGAAAGGCCACGCACCTCAGCAGTCACAGGGTGGCTGAGGACATAATTGTGCTGCCACCAATTTCAGTTTACATCAGGAGACAGCTGTGATGTGCAGTGCCTGTAAAGCAGTTGTGGTGCCTGTCCTCTTGCCCCTATTCTAAGAGTGCTAGCAGGAAAGGTATGGGCAGGGCACTCCCTAAATTACCTGGATCACCTCAAGGCACCTGTACAGGGCTGCTGTCTGAGAGGAGTGAAGGGCTGGTCTGCAGGATGGCCTCGGAGCAGATCTTACCTTCCTGATTAAATTTAAGCGGCTGTATTTAAGTTTCTTGGGTTTTTTTGTTTGATTGATTGTTTTCCAGGGAAAAGCCCACATTAGTAATGTTCTAAGGATAAACTCTACTAAAGCAAGATCTTTTGTAATTCCTTAGTCTGTCAGTGATTCAATCAGAAAGTCACAGATACCCAAGAACGCATAACGTTTGAAATAGAGAGCCGTCTTTCAAGTCTCATCTCTTTGACTCTCCTCTTGTACTTTGTTCCTCAAGGATACCCAATTGGAGAGAGAGTAAGTGGTGCTTCAACAGCTTGTTATTCCCACAAACACAAGACCTTTTATCCTGTTGGTGTCTAGAAGGCCTGACCAAGATTGGCTGTCACTGACTCCCAAAAATGTACTATCTAAGCAAATTCAGCTGACAAGAGAGAGAGTGACATGCCTAAAGTCACACAATGTGGCAGTACAGAATCCTCACAGAGATCACACGCGTAGGGCCACTTCTGTTGGCCCCCAACTCTTTTCCCAGGTGTCAAACAGGGCTGCTTGCTATCAGATCTATTTTCTGAAGTCAGAAGTTTTGAACTATTTTGGGGCAGAGTACAAAGTAAAGAATTATAACCCCTGCAAGGGACAGTGTCTTGCCTTTGCAGAAGGCAAAGGACAGGGGTTGCTTTTGCAGTATGAAGTCCTACAGAGGAAAGGCAGACTTTAACTTTTAGAATTAAAGGGAACAACTCTGTCTTAATTTCCTGTGGTTTTACATGAGATCTGTCCACAAAGGAACCATCTGTCACCATCTGCTTAATTTTCTTGATTTATTTTTTTTTTCTTGGACAGTTTCACAGTCTTGGTATGTGAATGTGCCTATCCACACCCCTCTCAAAAGGCCAACTCATTTCTTCAGTAGACATGTGCCTTGTGTGGATATTTTTTTGTGTATTTGAGCTGCAGTGCACTTCATCAGGCACTGCCTTTCTTTGTTGAATGCTGGTCTCCAGGAGCTGCCTGGAAAAAGGGACAAAACACCAGTTGCACACACAGTTTCTGATAACTTGGGTCCATAACAAAATGCAGAGCTCTTCAGTAAGCAAGGTGGCTTTGAAGGGTCATTTGATGTGACGAGGGAGTTCCCTTTCTCAGAGTGTTTCCAAGGTGGCAGTCATTGTTTGCACTGTGAATCTTACAAGAGCTTTTTTTCCTTATTAAAACCATAGAGTTTGGGGGGGGGGGAAGAAAAGAAACAAAAATTTCAAATAATTAAAAAAAAAAAAAACCAAACTCAAGAAAAAGATAAAAGAATAATGCGAGAATGAGAAATAAAAAAATGTGATGTACAGGCCCAGACTTGAAGATCTGGGGTACAAAACAAATGTAGCATATCTACAGGCAATCTGCAGAGGGACTCTTGTCAGGAACTGTAATGATAGGACAATGGGTAATATGACAAGAAGTAAAGAGTATATACATAATCAGGGAAAACACAGATATTAGGAAGAAATTCTTTAAGCAGAGGGCAGTGAAGCACTGGAAAAGGTTGCTCAGGCAGGTTGTGGACGTCCCGATCCCGGCAGTATTCAAGGCCAGGGTGGATAAGGCCTTGAGCAACCTGGTCTGCTGGAGGGTGGGTTAGGATTAGATGATCTTTAAGCTCCATTCCAAACCCTTATCATTCTATATTAATTACTTTGGGGGTTTTTTTGGAAGCCGGCCAAGAGGACCGCGCGGGCCCGCCCGCCGGCAGCGGCCCCCGCTACGGGAGGCAGGGGCTGCGAGGGGAGCGCCAGAGCGCCCTGAGGGAGCAGCAGCGCCCGAGGGGGGAAGCGCCGGTTCACGCGCACCTCGGGGCGTCTCTGCCGCCCGGGGGGGAAGCGGCGCCGCCGGTGCCGCGGAGCCCCCTCGGAGCGGCCGCGGTGGGATCCCGGCGGGGCCGAGA